>NC_057800.1:485985644-486040739 GCF_018294505.1 Triticum aestivum
TCCCGTCCTCTCACTTCATCCCCGCCGTCGTCCACCTTGCCGGCGCCGCTCCTACGACCGTCTCGTCCATCGTGCCCCGCCGCCACCGTCTACCCTCCTAGATCTGCTTCCACGCCGCTGACAGCCATCACTATCGCAACACCGTCAAATTCTCAGCAGATGCGTACACGGCGCCGCACCAGAGGTGGTACTCTTTCGTATCTGCTCAACTTATTTATCACAGCAAGAAAATAGATCGCCACGGCTTTACTCTGATTTCTTGTCTTGGTTGCGAAGTTGCCTTTGTCCGGTTTGCACCTTCAGATCCGCCATGGCACGCTCAACACCATACTCGCAATGCTTATGGTTTCCTCCTTTTATATTCCACACTAGTTAAATCACAGTAGACTAAATTTCAAAATTGGGTCAGTCGATTTTTCAGAGCTCGCCGGAGTTCGCCGGTGCGATCGAAGGGGATCGGGTGGTTGTGGGGCCTCGCCGAACGAAGAAAACTCGATGCGGGTGGGGGTTGGGGTGGGGGTGGCGGAGGAACACAGGCGGTGGGGGCCGGTGGTTCGGCCGGCGGCCCGTGCGGTGTTCTGTATGGGAAGAATCAGAGACAAGGAAAAAGAAGGGTTAGGAGACATAGGATCTTCATCCAACCGCCTGAAATGGTCGAGAGACAGCTAGGAGTTGCATTCTTAATGCGCTCTGGTTCATCATGTGTGGGCACTGCGCAACCAACATTTTATTATCCAAAATCTGCTTGCTCTTCTTTACCATGTTCCTCTTCCGTTCTTCTTTAATATGTACTCTCTCCGTTCCTAAATACAAGTCTTTGTATAGATTCCACCATGGACTACATATGGAGCAAAATAAGTGAATCTACACTCTAAAATGTACCTGGATACATCTGTATGTGATCCATAGTGGAAATCTCTACCAAGACTTATATTTTGGAACGGAGGGAGTATGATAGTAGTACAATATGTTCCTTGTACTGAAGATGAGCAGGGACATTTGCAGTGTAGAGGTCTATACGGTTGGTTGTGATGGACACTTTGAGCCTCTTTGCTTCGTAGGATCTTGTAAACATAGGAATAGGATTTGTAGTGGCCTGCCCACTTAAATCCTATAAGAATAGCAAGGAAATGCGGGGAGTTGTGTTGCCTTTGAGAGTTACATTGATATTAATAGTACCGCACCTTCACTTGAAGAGAGCTCGTATCCGAAGCCTTTCTAGCCGTACCGGCAATACTAGCACGTATATTCCAGCAAGTTCCACTTTGCTGATTTTACTCTGATGCTTAAGGTTTTCCCATTATATCTACACTATGATCTGTGTAGCTGCTTTGTGTCGCACTAGCAGCAGTCCACTCTTGAAGCTAAACACTGCAATGACTTACAAAATTGGCACCAAGGCATTGAGTGCCATTCTGGATGCAATGAAACTCATATGCTCCCCACCTGTTGATTCTTGTTCAGAATATGATCCTAATGACTATTATAACCTCGAGGAGTCAAAGGTAGATGGCATGTCCTGTTCACCCATCAAGGTGCCTGTTCTAATTTGGCAATGTTTTATTGATTGCGGGTATCTGGCATATGTTGTCTTGCATTTCTTCTACTTTGTTGCACCGCCATCTTCTTAGTTTACTCATCATATATGTCGAGATGCCATGCCCATCCATTATCAATACATATTCCATCTGTCATCATACCATGTTTTTCCACTCAAATGTTGTTCTTGTGCATCAGACATCAAAAAGGAAGAGGGTGATTGCCGAACCTGAAGGAGCACCAGCAAAGTCCTTGAAAAACGTGGTGGTGCCAAAGAAATCAGACAACACCCCACTTATATTGGTTGTACAACCAGTGACACAAAACGTACGACCGACTCCAGCAGACTGTACCCATACTTCACTGGCCACACCACTAGCCCCACCACACAGGACCTGCACTCCAGCAAAAGGTATACCGATTTCATTTGCCATAGCACCAGTTGTACCACAGAAAAATCCCACTCCAGCAAAAAGTACAGCAAGTCCACCGATCGAAGACCTATCCCAACTGCAGAGATGGCCAATTCTTGCAGATTGGAACCCCATTCCATTTATTCCTAGTTTAAAAGACAATGCTTTCAATGTTGTTAGGGACTACGTGCATATATTCCCATCATGGGAAGATTATTGTGAAGACAAACTCCATTTTCACATCTTCTGTCCAACTTACGTGTAAGTGCTATTATTCATGGCTATTATTTTCCTGTTTTCTGCTGATTGAACACATCAATGATTTACATTACATTGTTGTAACTAGGCGAGGGTCAATCTGGATAGTCATGACGAGCAAAGTTTGCTTGTGCTTTTCAAGGAAGCATTGCAGCAGTATCGGTGTTACCTGAGCAAATCACACTTTGATGGCAAGTCTATAAACGAATTTCTGGTGAAGTCTCCTGTGCTAAATTTAGAAGACATTGAATGGAAAAACCTTGTTATGCACTGGTCTCGTTCCCAGGATGAGGTACTGTCTATGAAATCACATGACAATTTGAACTTCTACTTTTCCGCATGTGCCTTACGGATCTTTTTTGCAGGAAATCTGCTCGAAGAAGAATTCTGGTTTGACAAGAACGACAGGATATCTTAAATATGCTGCCCGCTGCTTTGCTCTTGTTAGTACCTGTTGTCCTGTATCACTGTACTTGCATACATACCTGGTTCATTATGTGACAACAGTATGCATGATAGCTTGCTTATCAATTGTTCGCTCCAAATTATCTGATCTGTATGAATGGTTACATTAGTGTAGAATATATCCGATGCCAATGTTTTTTTAGCTCTGCATTGTTCTTGTAAGTACATGCTATCCTTTATTAGTGTACTTATAATGACAGGTAGTTGTTCATGTACCATCACTCTACAGCTTATTTTCCTTTGCCCTCCATTTTCTACACATCAAATCTATATTTACTCTTACCATAAGGTTGGTACTGAAGAAGTTTAGCTGTGCATTGCTCTTGGCTGTACCTTTTGCCTGTATCGATGCACTTACATTTATAGCTACTTGGTTATGTAGCACCACTCTTCATCTTATCTTAAATATTCTCCATTTTTTCATATATTATCACATCTATGTTTACTCTTAACAAAATGTAGAATAAAGGCAATGCTTTTGAAGAAGATTCTGTGGTAAACTTCTTGAATTCCCCCCCCCCCATCAGCATGAACAAGGCCTTTATAGAGCCTGTCTTCACCAATAATGTAAGTTTGTCCATCTCAAGCCTTCAAACTTTGTTGTATATATTTGGTTAGGCATGACTGCAATAGCTGTTTATTTTTGGTGTTTGCATCAAATTGCTTGTTTAAAGTTTATTATATGTAGTTCATAAACAAAAGTTCGTCCTTTCTCAATTTAAGTTTTCAGTTGTACAACCAAGTTCCTTCTTCATACCATGTAAATTGAACTATACAGAGCAAGTGATCTTCTTTTGCACTGCATGTATGCTTCTGTTCTTCATCTGTAATCCAGTGGTGTGGTGAATCTACCCACTACAGCACAATGTCATATTCTGCAATGTCTTAACTATGAAAAATGTCATATCATTCTACTATTATTTAAACCGTCTCTTTATTTTTCAATCTGAAATGGTATAAATTGACAACACACTAACCATTGATACTTATGAGTTCTTAATCTATAATCCAGTGGGGTCGTGAAGCTGACAACTCCTTCACAATGTCATTTCCTGCCATGTCTTGACCTGAACAATACCATATTGTGTTAATGCAAATTTAAATTGTGTCACTTTATTCGTCAGTAGGAAATGTGATGAATTGTCAGCACTGATACTTTTATGTGCAAAACCTATCATCTGTCTGCTTGTTTATCTTTCAGAGTGAGGAAGATATAAGTGTTGAACAAGCGCAGTCTCATCATCTTGCTCAGCTGCTTGCGCTGCAGCTCCCCAGCAGGGCTAACCTTTCTTGAACTCTATTGAAGTGTTGTCGGTTTTGTATATTATTTTATCGGCGTGTTTATTTGCACTGGTGGCGATCTTTGATGCCAATTGTATGTAATCTGCTGTCTGCTTGTGCTTTATTATCATACTGGCGAACTTTGATGCCTAGTGGATGTAATATCCCATAATTTCTTTATTATATAGTATAGGTTTTTTCTTATTCACGATGCTGCAGTTACTTTACTGTATATATATCCTGTCTTCGCAGTAAACCGGCCAAACCGTAAAATTACGGTACATAATCGGGCCGTCATGCAATCATGATGTAGGTTGGGCCTGAAACGTGCCGATCAGCTCACGGGCCGGCAGCAGCCCGAAATGAACCCCGGCCCATGATTGTGCGAATCAAATCACGGGCTTTTGACAGGCCGAAAAATTGTCTCGGTCCTTGTTTGGCCCAATCAGATATCGGCTACAAGCAGGCCGGATGCAAACCGGGCCGTAGTTAGGCCCAACTATATGATGGGCTTTTAATAGGCTGAAATTAATATAGGGCCGAAATGTTAAACGGGCCCTTAACATGCCAAAACTAATATCAGGCCGAATTACTAAGTGGGCCTTTAGCAAGTGGGCCCAAAAGCATAGTGTCCAGTTGACGGGCCGAATCTAATATAGGCCATAATTAGGCCCAGAAGCTCTTAAAGGGCCGGACCTGATCTGGGCCGTAATTTGGCCCAGAACGTGGTAGGCTTTTAATGGACCGAATCTCATATGGGCCACTATTAGGCCCGGAGCGTGGCAGGCCATTAATAGACCGTATCAAATATGGGCTGGCATTTGGCCCAAAACATGGCAGCCAGTTAACGGGCCGGCCTACTAGGGTCCTCAAAATCTTGTGGGCCTACAGCTGGGCCGGCCCATTAATGTCAGCGAAATCTCGTGGGCCTTTAGCCGGGCCGGCTCATTATGATCCGCAAGAATTTGTGGGCCTTTACCTGGGCCGACCTATTATGGCACACAAAAATCTTGTGGGCCTGTACCTGGGCCAGCCCATTATGGCCCGTGAAATCTTGTGGGCCTTTAGCTGGGCCAGCCCATTATGGTTTGCAAAATCTCGTGGGCCTTTAGCTGGGCCGGCCCATTATGGTCCGCAAAATCTTGTGGGCCTTTAGTTGGGCCGGCCCATTTAAACTTGTTGGGCCGTGCCACGTGTCGACGTATCATAGGCGCCTTCTGTCCAGTGAGTGGATGACATCTGTCCCAACGATGAGCCGACACGTGTTTCCTCTAGCCAATGATGATTTTACACATGGAAAATCACCATTGGTCGGGGCTGTTAACGGGTTATCGGATCCAAAACCCGACCCGATAGCTTAACGACGTTCCGTTACGGTGGATGCCACATGTCGGTCACCCTTGACGAAAGCACTTCTGTGACGCACGATTTATCGTCATGGAAGTGGACACTTCCATGATGATAATTTTGGTAATGTCATGGAACACTTCTATGACATCACAGGTATGACTATCTTGATTCTGTCATAAATTTGTCATGGATGTACATGCATGACAAAAAAGCGACCTACTGTGACAAACACGTATCATCATGGAAGTGTATTTTTTTGTAGTGCTCCCTCCAAACAATACCCATTACTTGGCCCTCCGCGGTCTAGGGGCTTGACATGGTCGGACCCCTTAAAGGGGGAACCCATAAGAAAAAATACTTACTGGTCATGGTGGATAAATTCACCAAATGGATAGAAGCCAAACCCGTCAAAACGGCTGAATCCGGACCGGTGATAGACTTCATATCTGGGGTTGTACACCGTTATGGCATCCCCCACAGCATCATCACGGACAATGACATGAATTTCACAGCCGAAGAGGTGAAACTCTAGTGTAGCAATATGGACATCAAGCTCGACTATGCTTCTGTCTATCACCCGCAAACTAACGGTCAAGTTGAGCGAGCAAATGGTCTTATCATGAGCGGAATTAAAACCAGACTAGTGCGGTCCTTAAAGGAATCAAACACGCACTGGGTAGAGGAGCTCGACTCCGTACTATGGGGGCTGCAGACCACGCCAAATCGCACTACCGGATACACACCGTTCTTTATGGTGTACGGCGCAGAGGCGGTTCTGCCTTGCAACATAATTCATGACTCACCTCGAGTGCGCATGTACGAGGAAAAAGAGGCCGAGCTTGTTCGGTAGGACAGTTTGGACGCCCTGGAGGAGGAGCGCGACGTGGCAAAGGCCCGTTCCGCATTTTATCAGCAACAGGCTCGAAGGTATCAAAGCAGAGAAGTATGGGCGAAAACCTACAACGTTGGCAAACTAGTTCTACGCCTGCCGGAGAAGAAAAAGAACAAGCTCAAGCCCAAATGGGAATGTCCCTCCATTATTGACCAGGTTCTGACCGGTGGAGCGTACCGTCTGCGGGATGCATCGAATAATCAACTCGAGCCAAACCCATGGAACGCAGCCAGACTCCGAAGATTCTACGCCTAGCGCCGGACTATATGTTCGTCTCCTCACCTCCATCAATTTTTGCATATCTGTCTTTTCTCTCTTCCTCTCTTTTTATTTCTCATCCAGGCCCTAAAAGGCTAAACTTGTGTCTTGGTTACACAATCGTGCCGCGCTAACCGTGCTCATTATACCTGGGGGCTTCTTACACAGAAGCTTAATATGACTATTTTTCTGGGCTTTATGTCCCACACATGTGTTATTCTTCCTCATGTACCTTTTTCGCCATTATATGCATCGATATGACTTAAGTTTTGGCCAAGCTGGGTTTCCTAGCTCTTGTATTTATGCCCTACGTTCCGGTTAATTCGGCTAGGGCATAAGGGGAGCACCTCTACGATTGTTACTGCCGGGTCAGCCGGATGTGTACCTCAGACTGGGTGAAGCCGAAAGCTAGCGTTCTTAAGGGAATATTCGGTCGACGAACAAAAGATGAATTTTATTTAATTTGAAAAATGCCCCCAGATGTTTATAGCCTGCGTTCCTTTTCGCAGTTAGGACATGCACATTAGGGCATGCGTACCCAGGGAAAGGAACCCTTAACGGAACTATTCTCCCTGGAAGATGTTTCTTACTACCCATGTAATATAACATAGCTAGTTGGGTACTTGTCTGTTCAAGCACTTATGACCCCTACGCCTGGTTTCCATGCATACCCCGTTTTACATAATCGAGCGGGTATTCGGATACACTCCGGACTATCGGGTCCAGAGGTCGAAGCGAAAAGGTCCGCCATGACAAATGATTTACAATCCGGCTAGGGACATTACATATGTCACTTGAAGTACACAGTCACTAAGACTGATTAAATTCTTCTTCTATACCATCCAACAGGCTGTCTAGCCTATAATCCTGTTGTGAATACTTTGCGGCTAATTCTACTTGATCATACACTAAATGGACGGGGATCTCCTTCCCATCAGGCCCCACAGGTCTGACCTCGGCCATGTGGTTTGGGTCCGCTTTGGTATATCACATCTTCACCATAGCCCAGGATTCCCTTGCACCTTGTCGGCAAGCTGATATCTTCCATAATCGGAAGCGCCACCGTGCCCCCTTGAGCTTCTCTACAAGCTCTCTCATGCCTCCTGGTGGGTACGCGGATGGCCACAAGGCTTGGACAATACCCTGCATCACCTGCCGAACTTGCTCGTGCAGTTGTGAGAGCTTTGGTAGAAGATCACCCGAAGACCCGGGCATCTCTTCTGCGAGACAACCCGTCAGCATACCTGCAGACACAACTCTGTTAGTCGGCTTCTTCGCCAAACTCCTTTAAAAGTTCATTAAAAAATGCTGCGCCGAAGCCGCTTATTCTCCTTTACGGAGTCTGCAAGCTGGGCCCGGACATCTTTCAGTTCCTCGCCCAGCCGGGTATTGGTGTCTTGGAGATTATTTTTCTCCTGCCTGACTCGCGTAAACACGTGCTCACCAGCATTTAGCTGTCGATCAGCACGTGTCGCATTCACCGCTATGGCGTCCGGATTCACTCCGGGGTCACCTGCAACATCTATTGTTAGATTTGCATATATGCCACATACTACCTGGTACCTATACTCTTTGCAAGGGAAACATGTGTTACCAGAGGGACCCTTCTCGGACTCCCTCAACGCGGCAACAGCGGCCCCTAGCTGGGCCTTGCACTCTTCCAGCTCTTGAGACAATTGGGAATTCTTCTCTGTAAGAACCTGCTCAAATAATGATCCTTAAATCAGTTGTGTCAACTGTTTCAAGTCTCAGGGGCTACTAATACATATAATCGTCAGATTTACTTACCCGTATATCCCATACATACTGGTCCGTGGCTCTGGCTAGACCATTTTGAGCAGCACGGGTGTACACATCTCCGGAATTGAAGGCATCAAATGCCTTGGGTGAGAAACAAGCGTCACAGAGTACGGCCCGGCGATGCTTGTGATTCATGGCGCTCTCCACTTTGGAATTTGTAGCGGATAGTCTGTCTGCATCCTTTGTAGGAGGAACATTCGGCATCTGCCTCACGTTAGCTTCCGCCTCTATGTCCGCCCCTGGAGCCCAGCTGGCGAGGCGTGATCGGCAGCCTCTCCGAATATAGTCTAGCGGGCGTTTTTTCTAGGAAACACGGATGTCATTATATTTTAAGCAAGACGACAACCACAGAGTGAGGTTTTGTGTCATACCTCAGTGCTGGCATCTCCGTCCTGACCGCCTTCCTTTTTTGCCTACCCGGCTTCGGTGCCTCTTGTTGGCGAGTTGCTGCAGGTTCGGCATGGCGTCCCGAAGGCCTTCCCTGTAAGACACCATACGTGTACGGTAGGTGAAGTGCATAAAAGGGGATCCTTTTTTGGGAGTTGGGACTTTGGTTTTTCTTACGTGCGACGCAGGGAGTAGTCTAGGATAGTTGGCCGTTATGGCCACCATAGCGTCATCGCAGCTCAATTGATAGAATTGCCTGTCTATCAGCTCCACGAGTATGTCCGGATCCTCTTCAAGTCCGGGATCGAGGGCCCGGCTAGGGTCCTCCGGTTGTGGAGGTGGGCTGTTGACCTCCCTTACCGCCTTTCGTAGTTCCTGCCGTCAAATGGCAAGGTGAGTACCCTCGACGAAGAATGCGGGAAGGTTGAGAGTAAAAAGGTACAACTCACCCAACTTGGAGGGTTGTACATGGAGAATCCGTCCCTTGGTTTAATATGGATGAACTCCTCTTCCTCTCCCTTGAACAACTCAGACAAAACTTTCGCTAAAGCAGCAAATGAGTCCGGTCCCTTGCGCCCGCAACGGGTGGCATCGTCTTCCCTGTTAAAACACCACAGGGGGTTCCCTCGATATTGAAGTGGTTGCACCCCCCGCATTATGCATATTGACATAACCTCGATTATTGTCATTCCTGATTGAGCCAGCGCTTTAATCCAGTTCATCAGATAAAGGACTTGTCCGTTATCTTCCTCCTGGGGGCTCCGTGGGCGCCAACTTCGACGTTTCTTCAGAGGAGCGTTGTCGAACTCGGGAAGACCCCGCCGAACAGGGTCTGGAAGGGGGACCTCCTCCATGTAAAACCACTCTGAAGGCCAGTCTTCGGACGTCTTCCTCGGAGTACCGGACGGGTATCTGGTCTCAGCGATGCGCCATATTTCGGCTCCGCCCAATTGATAAAGTGACCCCTTCTGTGTGCGGGGCACAAGGCAGAATAGCCTTTTCCACAGCTCGAAATGAGCCTCGTAGCCCAAAAACAGCTCACAAATGGCAACATAACTGGCGATGTGTAATATGGAAGCGGGGGTGAAATTATGCAACTGGAGACCGTAAAACTCCGGGAGCCCGCAAAGGAACGGATGAATTGGAAATCCGAGTCCCCTTAGTAAGTAAGGGACAAGGGATACCCGCTCCCCCTTGGAGGGATTGGGAAAGCTCTCCGCTTGCTCCCCGCCATTATAAGTGGCGAGCCCGGCTCGGACGGGGACCATATATGCTGGAGGGAGAAATCCCTGGGTCTGCAACTCTACTAATCGGCCGTGCGGGACGGAACACTTCTCCCAATCGCCGGGCTTAGGGCTACGGGAGCAAGAGGAGGAGCCGCGGTGGCCGGCCATGATGGAATGGATTTTTCCGAGCGCGCTCTGATGGATTCTCGCTGTGGAGGATGGTGTGGATTGGATCTAAGAATCCCCATCCCTTTAATAGGCGATTTATTTACCTGGTTAGGGGGGCGAATGTAAAAACGCCCTAGCTCCTCGCATTCGCTCGACGCGTGGAAGATGGCCCTTATTGGGTGCAGAAGCCAAGAAGTCCAACATTTATGGGAGCCGGACACTACTTAGCAGATATTCAGGATTTGGAGAAGAACCCGCCTTGCAATGCCGAAGACAATACTGCGCGCCGGACTCATCGTCATTGAAGCCTGGTTCGGGGGCTACTGAGGGAGTCCTGGATTAGGGGGTCTCCGGACAACCGGACTATTGGACTATGAAGATACAAGATTGAAGACTTCGTCTCGTGTACGGATGGGACTCTCCTTGGCATGGAAGGCAAGCTAGGCAATACGGATATGTAAATCTCCTCCCTTGTAACCGACCTTGTGTAACCCTAGCCCCCTCCGGTGTCTATATAAACCGGAGGGATTAGTCCGTAGGACAACATACAATCATACCATAGGCTAGCTTCTAGGGTTAGCCTCTACGATCTCGTGGTATATCAACTCTTGTAATACTCATATCATCAAGAACAATCAAGCAGGACGTAGGGTATTACCTCCATCAAGAGGGCCCGAACCTGGGTAAACATCTTGTCCCTTGCTTCCTGTTACCATATGCCTTAGACGCACAGTTCGGGACCCCCTACCCGAGATCCGCCAGTTTTGACACCGACAGAGATGCTGCGGGAGGCGTCCCCATCGTCGAAGGTGACCTCGTAGGCGAGGGTCGCCATGGTTGGTCCTGCCTAGGAGGCTGGCGTGGCCACTAGGGCGACCTGAGCAGAAGTGCTCGAGGTAGCGGGTCCCTCCCCTGAAGCCAACTGGGCCTGCTCGATCCCGTTCACAGGAACAACTGCTCTTGGGAGAACTGGCTCGATGCGGCGAAAGCGGTGGGACCCAGGAAGGATGCCGACCTCAAGGGACCGAACACACTAGCGTGCGACACGATAGAGGCTCGCCACAGCCGTCACTGCCTGCGCCGCAAGCTCTGCGTGCACTCCCAGGCCGGGGACATTCTTAAAGAAAGCCGCAATGATGACAGCCTCAAGAATGCCATGGGTCTGCACGTGGAGTCAACAGAAGCGGGTGACATAGCTCCTTAGTTGTTCTCTGACCTTCTGCCGGATGTGCAAGAGAGACGTTTGCGTGGGCCTCGAGGGCCCTTGGTTCCTCATGCGCGGGACTCCCCCCACAACGCCTCTATGAACGCACGTTACCGCGACACAGTGGGAAGAGACCCTGCCCAGGTTGATGCACCTGGGCGCATGCCATCGACGAGGGATCCTGCCTCACACCATCTTCGATGAAATGTTTGAAGATCCACACGCTCAGAGAGAAAGTGGACCTAGGCTACTGGAAATGTCCCAGTCCCCTATCTGGCATGACAAATATCTATTTTTGAGAACCTACATATGAGTTGTGAGCAACAACTCTTTGAGAGTTAGGCCAGGGACTGAACACGTCCAACAAACCTAAGTCGTGAGCAAATATGGTGGGTGAACCACAAATGAACATAGAGAACTACCCAGGTTCGGGCCACCTTCTTGGTGTAATACCCTACTCTTGCTTTCTTTTGTATTGCAATGGTATTGAGATACAATGTATCTCTTACAAGGTGAAAGAGGTAGGTCTCTACTGCTTTTGCTGTCCAAAAGATCGACTCCTTGTGAGGTTTTGACCTCGCCTATTTATAGTGTCCAGGGAGGCCTTGCCGGAGGCACCAATTGGCCAAATATACATTTAGAGTAGACTTGTGTAGCCTGTACAGCAAAGGCATGGTCTCCCATGGCATGCTTGCACGAATGATGATGACGTCCTTCTGGGGCGGCGAGTTACCCCCTGGACACTTACCTGCCCGCTTCAGCATTTGTTGGGCGGTGGCGAAGTACTGCCACTATAGAGGTCGTAGGTTGTACGTGAATCTTACTGTAGTCATCATGGATGGATTGAGCCGCAAGGGTCCTTGCAGAGACCTGACACATGAGGACTTGTCATTCTACCCCAGTAGGCTTCCTTATGCTTGCAGTAGTGTTTTTTGAGTACAAGTCCATGTGTAGTCTTTGAGTCACGAACCATCCCTTCCAGCGGGTTGAAGGCTTGTCAAAGTACCTTCCCGGGGGGGCTCAACGAGGAGCCTCCCCGTGGCGACCTGTGCCTGACCCTTGTGGCGTCTCCTGATAACCCTCGTTATAGCCCAGCGGGTCCATCAGGGTCTCCTGGTACATCTTCCAGATGAAGGAGATATCTTTGCCTTCGTGGTCAAGGCTCTTCTTACCGGGCTAGTAACACCCCAGGTTTACATATGCCGACATTGCCCCGCCTATCCCTACACATAGCTACAGTCGATCCCCTCCCGCCTGAGTGGATGACAACATCAATATGTATTTGCTTTATCCCGCAGGTGGAGCCTTTGCGTGTGGGGATTCCCTGGTGGTGCGGCCATAGCCCCAACTGACACCGGCTTGACTTCTTTGATCATATCAAGTTCTTTAATGAATCGTTTGACAAAATGGTGTATCAACTAGGGGCTTTGAAATATAACTTCATGGATAGCCTTCCTTCTTTCTACCCAGGTCGCCCATAGTGTCACTGATAACTTCATGAAGAGCTCATGTGATAATGATTCCATGTGTGTGAATAGCCACTGCTTGGCGTTTGGTTCTGTAGCTGAAACTAAGGTTTGCGCCATCTTCTCATCAACTAGTGCCCAAGTGCACCTTGACATGGTGCAGACAATTAATGAATGCCTTCATGAGTCTGGTGACCAGCATAATCCACATGCATCGGAGCTGCTCATGTGAATGTGAGCCCTTACGTCGCTGGTTGGAATTGAATGTTTCGATAGGCGCCATAGGAACATGTGGACCTTACTTGTTACTTGCATTCTTCAAAGGGTTTTCCATGCTTGCTCTTCCCGGGCGGTGCTAGAGGAGTCGGTGTTTCCTTCCAGCCACGCCTTCCTCCTTTGATGTGTTGCTACAAGCATGTTATATGCTGATTGCACTGTGAATGTTCCATTTTTACAAAAAAAACCAGCTCCAGAAATCCGGTGTGTTTTTGGTGCATAAAGGTACCCCCATGATTACCTTGATGTCCATTAGCATGAATACCTCATTAACAAGCTGCTTGTTCTATATTGCTGTCATTACATCTATGAGCTTCCAAACTAGGTGTGGTGGGTTAGGCGCCACACACCCATATGGTCTTAGCATCTCCCCCTGGGTAGCTAGTTGTCATCCTAGATACTAGTAGACCGGCCATTGCATATTCTTTTAATCAAGCCTAACTTTAGTGTCTCTACCTTCGATCACAACCCTCCAAACTTGACTTGGGTGGCCGCCCAAGGCTGCAGTCAAGATTTTTGCATTCGGGCACTTAGCGACTCTAGATTTTGAAGCAACATCATGCTTACCACACTAACACGGCCAAGTTAAATAGCTTGAAGTCTTTGAAGCCTAGGCTGCCCATGCTCTTTGGTTACGTCATTGATTTCCAAGAGACCCAATGTGGTTTGTGGTGTCCCTTCTAAAGGAAATATGCCCTAGAGGCAATAAAAAAGTTGTTATTTATATTTCCTTATATCATGATAAATGCTTATTATTCATGCTAGAATTGTATTAACCAAAAACTTAGTACATGTGTGAATACATAGACACACAAAGTGTCACTAGTATGCCTCTACTTGACTAGCTCGTTAATGAAAGATGGTTAAGTTTCCTAGCCATGGACAAAAAGTTGTCATTTGATGAACGGAATCACATCATTAGAGAACGATGTGATTGACTTGACCCATCCGTTAGCTTAGCACTTTGATCGTTTAGTATACTGCTATTGCTTTCTCCATAACTTATACATGTTCCTATGACTATGAGATTATGCAACTCCCTAATATAGGAGGAACACTTAGTGTGCTATCAAACATCACAATGTAACTGGGTGACTACAAAGATGCTCTACAGGTGTCTCCAATGGTGTTTGTTGAGTTGGCATAGATCGAGATTAGGATTTGTCACTCCGTGTATCAGAGAGGTATCTTTGGGCCCTCTCGGTAATGCACATCACTATAAGCCTTGCAAGCAATGTGACTAATGAGTTATTTACGGGATGTTTCATTACGAAACGAGTAAAGAGGCTTGCCGGTAACGAGATTGAACTAGGAATTGAGATACCGACGATCGAATCTCGGGCAAGTAACATACCGATGACAAAGGGAACAATGTATGTTGTTGTGCGGTTTAACCAATAAAGATCTTCGTACAATATGTAGGAACTAATATGAGCATCCAGGTTCTGCTATTGGTTATTGACCGGAGATGAGTCTCGGTCATGTCTACATGCATAGTTCTCGAACCCGTAGGGTCCACACGCTTAACGTTCGGTGACGATCGGTATTATGAGTTTATGTGTTTTGATGTACCGAAGGTAGTTCGGAGTCCCAGATATGATCACGGACATGACGAGGAGTATCGGAATGGTCGAGACATAAAGATCGATATATTGGAAGCCTATGTTTGGACATCGGAATGGTTCCGGATAAGTTCGGGTATTTACCAGAGTATCGAGAGGTTACCGGAACCCCCCGGGGAGTATATGGGCCTTAGTGGAATAGAGGAGAGGAAGGCCAAGGTGGAGGGCATGCCCCCCTAGCCCAATCTGAATTGGGTGGGGGCCGGCCCCCCTTCCTTCCTTCTCTCTCCCCCTTCCTTCTCTCCTACTCCTACTAGGGAAAGGGGGGAATCCTACTCCCGGTGGGAGTAGGACTCCCCCTAGGGCGCGTCACAGAGAGGACCGGCCCTCCCCTTCTCCAATACTTTATATACGGGAAGGGGGCACCCCATAGACACACAAGTTGATCTCTTAGCCGTGTGCGGTGCCCCCTCCACAGATTTCCACCTCTGTCATATCATTGTAGTGCTTAGGTGAAGCCCTGCGTCGGTAACTTCATCATCACGGTCATCACACCGTTGTACTGACAACGCTCTCCCTCGACACTCAGCTGGATCTAGAGTTCGTGGGACATCATCGAGCTAAATGTGTGCAGATCGCGGAGGTGCCGTACCTTCGGTGCTAGGATCAGTCGGATCGTGAAGACGTACGACTACATCAACCGCGTTGTCATAATGTTTCTGCTTACGGTCTACGAGGGTACGTGGACAACTCCCCTCTCGTTGCTATGCATCACCTAGATAGATCTTGCGTGTGCGTAGGAAATTTTTGAAATTACTGCGTTCCCCAACAGTGGCATCCGAGCCAGGTCTATGCGTAGATGTTATATGCACGAGTAGAACACAAAGAAGTTGTGGGCGTGGGTATATACATATTGGTTGCTGTCACTAGTTGTTTCTTGATTCAGCGGTATTGTTGGATGAAGCAGCACGGACCGACATTACATGACCGCATTCATGAGACTCGTTCTACCGACGTGCTTCGCACACATGTGGCTAGTGGGTGTCAGTTTCTCCAACTTTAGTTGAATCGGATTCAATGAACATGGTTCTTTCTGAAGATCAAAAAGCAATCACTATACCACGTTGTGGTTTTCATGCCGTAGGTAAGAACCATTCTTGCTAAGCCCGTAGCAGCCACGTAAAACTTGCAACAACAGAGTAGAGGACGTCTAACTTGTTTTTGCAGGGTATGTTGTGATGTGATATGGTCAAGACGTGATGAGATATAAATTGTTGTATGAGATGATCATGTTTTGTTAAAGTTATCAGCAACTGGCATGAGCCTTATGGTTGTCTCTTTATTGCATAAGATGCAAGCACCATATAATTCCTTTACTTTATCGCTATGCGATAGCAATAGTTGCAAAAGCAATAGTTGACGAGACGACCATGTGATGACACGTTGATAAAGATCAAGATGATGGAGATCATGGTGTCATGCCGGTGACGATGGAGATCATGACGGTACTTTGGAGAGGGAGATCAAAGGCACAAGATGATGATGGCCATATCATGTCACATATTTTGATTGCATGTGATGTTTATCTTTTATGCATCTTATTTTGCTTAGTACGATGGTAGCATTATGAGATGATCCCTTACTAAAATTTCAAGGTATAAGTGTTCTCCCTGAGTATGCACCGTTGCGACAGTTCTTCGTGCTGAGACACCACGTGATGATCGGGTGTGATAAGCTCTACATTCACATACAACGGGTGCAAGCCAGTTTTGCATATGCAGAATATTCGGGTTAAACTTGACGAGCCTAGCATATGCATATATGGCCTCGGAACACTGAGACCGAAAGGTCGAGCGTGAATCATATAGTAGTTATGATCAACATAGTGATGTTCGCCATTGAAAACTACTCCATCTCACGTGATGATTGGACATGGTTTAGTCGATATGGATCACGTGATCACTTAGATGATTAGAGGGATGTCTATCTAAGTGGGAGTTCTTAAGTAATATGATTAATTGAACTTAAATTTATCATGAACTTAGTCCTGATAGTATTTGCATATCTATGTTGTAAATCAATTGCTCGCGTATAGCTTCTCCGTTTTATTTATGATATGTTCCTAGAGAAAATTATGTTGAAAGATGTTAGTAGCAATGATGCGGACTAGCTCCGTGATATGAGGATTATCCTCATTGCTGCATAGAAGAATTATGTCCTTGATGCACCGCTAGGTGACGAACCTATTGCAGGAGCAGATGCAAATGTTATGAACGTTTGGCAAGCTCGGTTTAATGACTACTTGATAGTTTAGTGTGACATGCTTTACGGCTTAGAACCAGGACTTCAACGACGTTTTGAACGTCATGGAGCATATGAGATGTTCCAGGAGTAGAAGTTAATATTTCAAGCAAATGCCCGGATTGAGAGGTATGAAGTCTTGATACGTCTCCAACGTATCTACTTTTCCAAACACTTTTTCCCTTGTTTTGGACTCTAACTTGCATGATTTGAATGGAACTAACCCGGACTGACGTTGTTTTCAGCAGAACTACCATGGTGTTATTTATGTGCAGGAGCAAACGTTCTCGGAATGACCTGAAACTTCACGGAGACACTTTTCAGAAAATAAGAAAAATACCTGCCAAAGATGAAGGCCAGGGGGCCCACCACCTTGCCGCGAGGGTGGGGGGCGCGCCCCCTACCTCGTGGGCCCCCTGTTGCCTCTCCGACTCCAACTCCACCTCCATATATTGAGTTTCGATGAGAAAAAAATCAGAGAGAAGAAATCATTGCGTTTTACGATACGGAGCCGCCGCCAAGCCCTAAAACCTCTTGGGAGGGCTGATCTGGAGTCCGTTCGGGTCTCCGGAGAGGGGAATCCGTCGCCATCATCATCATCAACCATCCTCCATCACCAATTTCATGATGCTCACCGCCGTGCGTGAGTAATTCCATCGTAGGCTTGCCAGACGGTGATGGGTTGGATGGGATCTATCATGTAATCGAGTTAGTTTTGTTAGGGTTTGATCCCTAGTGTCCACTATGTTCTGATATTGATGTTGCTATGACTTTGCTATGCTTAATGCTTGTCACTAGGGCCCGAGTGCCATGATTTCAGATTTGAACCTATTATGTTTTCATCAATATACGAGTGTTCTTGATCCTATCTTGCAAGTCTATAGTCACCTATTATGTGTTATGATCCGTTAACCCCGAAGTGACAATAATCGGGATACTTACCGATGATGACCATAGTTTGAGGAGTTCATGTATTCACTATGTGTTAATGCTTTGTTTCGGTTCTCTATTAAAAGGAGGCCTTAATATCCCTTAGTTTCTGTAAGGACCCCGCTGCCACGGGAGGGTAGGACAAAAGATGTCATGAAAGTTCTTTTCCATAAGCACGTATGACTATGTTCGGAATACATGCCTACATTATATCAATGAACTGGAGTTAGTTCTGTGTCACCCTAGGTTATGACTGTTACATGATGAACCGCATCCGGCATAATTCTCCATCATCGATCCATTGCCTACGAGCTTTCCATATATTGTGCTTCGCTTATTTACTTTTCCGTTGCTATTGCTATCATCACTACAAAATACCAAAAACATTGCTTTTACTACTGTTACCTTTTGCTACCGTTATCACCACTATCATATTACTTTGCTACTAAACACTTTGTTGCAGATATTAAGTTTTCAGGTGTGGTTGAATTGACAACTCAGCTACTAATACTTGAGAATATTCTTTGGCTCCCCTTGTATCGAATAAATAAATTTGGGTTGAATACTCTACCCTCGAGAACTGTGGCGATCCCCTATACTTGTGGGTTATCAAGTCTCCAATAAGTTCTACAACTGCAAAATGTAGGAGAATAGTTCTGTCAGTGAACATGTGCTCAGAATGTCTGAGTACTACAATCGCCTGAATCAAGTGGGAGTTAATCTTCTAGATAAGATAGTGATTGACAGAGTTCTCTAGTCACTATCGCCAAGTTATTGGAACTTCGCGATGAACTATAATATGGAAGGGATGATGAAAACGATTCCCGAGCTCTTTGTGATGCTGAAATTAATGAAGGTAGAAATCAAGAAAAGCATCAAATGTTGATGGTTAACAATACCACTAGTTTCAAGTAAGAGGGCAAGGGAAATAAAGGGAACTTCAAGAAGAATGAGAAGCAAGTTGCCACTTCCATGAAGAAGCCCAAAGCTAGACCCAAGTCTGAAACCGAGTGCTTCTACTGAAAAGGAAATGGTCACTAGAAGGGAACTGCCCCAAATATTTGGCGGAGAAGAAGGATGGTAAAGTGAAAGGTATATTTGATATACATGTTATTGATGTGTACCTTACTAATGCTCACAGTAGCGCCTGGGTATTTGATACTGGTTCTGTTGCTAATATTTGCAACTCGAAACAGGGGCTACGGATTAAGCGAAGATTGCCTAAGGATGAGGTGATGATGCGCGTGGGAAATGGTTCCAAATTTGATGTGATCGCCGCCGGCATGCTACCTCTACATCTACCTTCAGGATTAGTTTTAGACCTAAATAATTGTTATTTGGTGCCAGTGTTGAGCATGAACATTATATCTGGATCTAGTTTGATGACAGACGGTTATTCATTTAAATCAGAGAATAATGGTTGTTCTATTTATATGAATAATATCTTTTATGGTCATGCACCCTTGATGAGTGGTCTATTTTTACTAAATCTTGATAGTAGTGATACACATGTTCATAGTATTGAAGCCAAAAGATATAAGTTTAATAATGATAGTGCAACTTATTTATGGCTCTACCATTTAGGTCATATTGGTGTAAAGCGCATGAAGAAACTCAATGCTAATGGGCTTTTGGAATTACTTGATTATGAATCACTTGATGCTTGTGAACCATGCCTCGTGGGCAAGATGACTAAGACCCCGTTCTCCAGAACAATGGAGCGAGCAACAGACTTATTAGAAATAATACATACTGATGTATGCGATCCAATGAGTGTTGAGGCCCGCGTCGGGTATCGTTATTTTCTGACCTTCACAGATGATTTGAGCAGATATGAGTATATCTACTTAATGAAACACAAGTCCGAAACATTTAAAAAGAACATAAAGTTTCTATGATCTGATCGTGGATACGAAATATTTGAGTTGTGAGTTTGGTCTTCATTTGAAACAATGCGGAATAGTTTTGCAACTCACGCCACCTGGAACACCACAGCGTAATGGTGTGTCCTAATGTCGTAACCGCCATTTATTAGATATGGTGTGATCTATGAAGTCTCTTACCGATTTACCGCTATCGTTTTGGGGTTATGCTTTAGAGATGGCTACATTCACGTTAAATAGGGCACCATCAAAATCCGTTGAGACAACGCCTTATGAACTATGGTTTGGCAAGAAACCCAAGTTGTCGTTTCTTAAAGTTTGGGGCTATGATGCTTATGTGAAAAAAACTTCAACTTGATAAGCTTGAACCCAAATTGGAGAAATGCGTCTTCATAGGATACCCAAAGGAGATTGTTGGGTACACCTTCTATCATAGATCCGAAGGCAAGATATGCGTTGCTAAGAATGGATCCTTTCTAGAGAAGGAGTTTCTCTCGAAAAAAGTGAGTGGGAGGAAAGTAGAACTTGACGAGGTAATTGTACCTACTCCATTATTGGAAAGTAGTTCATCACAGAATCTCTTCCAGTGATGCCTACACCAATTAGTGAGGAAGTTCATAATGATGATCATGAAACTTTAGATTAAGTTACTACCGAACCTCGTAGGTCAACCGGAGTACGTTCCGCATCGGAGTAGTTCGGTAATCCTGTTCTGGAAGTCATGTTACTAGACCATGATGAACCTACAAACTATGAGGAAGTGATGATGAACCTAGATTCCGCGAAATGGCTTAAAGCCATGAAATCTAAGATGGGATCCATGTATAAGAACAAAGTATGGACTTTGATTGACTTGCCCGATGATCGGTGAGCCAATCAGAATAAATGGATCTACAAGAGGAAGACGGACGCTGATAGTAGTGTTATTATCTACAAAGCTCGAATTGTTGCAAAATGGTTTTCGACAAGTTCAAGGTGTTGACTAGGATGATATTTTCTCACTCGTATCGATGCTTGAAAGTCTGTCCGAATCATGTTAGTAGTTGCGACATTTTATGAAATCTGCCAAATGGATATCGAAACTACATTCCTTAATGGATTTATTAAAGACGAGTTGTATATGATGCAACCAGAAGGTTTTGTCAATCCTAAAGGTTCTAACAAAGTGTGCAAGCTCCAGCGATCCATCTATGGATTGGTGCAAGCATCTCGGAGTTGGAATATACGCTTTGATGAGTTCATCAAAGCATATAGTTTTATGCAGACTTTTGGAGAAGCCTGTATTTACAAGAAAGTGAGTGGGAGCTCTGTAGCATTTCTGATATTATATGTGGATGACATATTGTTGATCAGAAATGATACTGAATTTATGGATAGCATAAAATGATACTTGAATAAGAATTTTTCAATGAAAGACCTCGGTGAAGCTGCTTACATATTGGGCATCAAGATCTATAGAGATAGATCAAGACGCTTGATAAATTTTTCAATAAGTACATACCTTGACAAGTTTCCGAAGTAGTTCAAAATGGAACAGTCAAAGAAGGTGTTCTTGCCTGTGTTGCAAGGTGTGAAGTTGAGTAAAGACTCAAAACCCGACCATGACAGAAAATAGAAAGAGAATTTTAAAGTCATTCCCTATGCCTTAGTCATAGGTTCTATAAAGTATGCTATGCTCTGTACTAGACCTATTATATACCTTAGCATGATTTTGGAAAGGGAGTACAATAGTGATCTAGGAGTAGATCACTGGACAGCGGTCAAAGTTATCCTTAGAGGACTAAGGAAATATTTCTCGGTTATGGAGGTGATAAAAGAGTTCGTCGTAAAGAGTTATGTCGATGCAAGCTTTTGGCACCGGTCTAGATGACTCTAAGTCTCGATCTAGATACATATTGAAAGTGGGGGCAATTAGCTAGAGTAGCTCCGTGCAGAGTACTATAGACATAGAAAATTTGCAAAATACATATGGCTCTGAATGTGGCAGACCCGTTGACTAAACTTCTCTCACAAGCAAAACATGATCACTCTTTGGGTGTTAATCACATAGCGATGTGAACTAGATTATTGACTCTAGTAAACCCTTTGGGTATTAGTCACATGGAGATGTGAACTAATCACATAAAGATGTGAACTATTGGTGTGAAATCACATGACGATGTGAACTAGATTATTGACTCTAGTGCAAGTGGGAGACTGAAGGAAATATGCCCTAGAGGCAATAATAAAGTTGTTATTTATATTTACTTATATCATGATAAATGTTTATTATTCATGCTACAATTCTATTAACCGGAAACTTAGTACATGTGTGAATACATAGACAAATAGAGTGTCACTAGTATGCCTCTGCTTGACTAGCTCGTTAATGAAAGATGGTTAAGTTTCCTAGCCATGGACAAAGAGTTGTCATTTGATGAATGGGATCACATCATTAGAGAATGATGTGATTGACTTGACCCATCCGTTAGCTTAGCACTTTGATCGTTTAGTTTACTGCTATTGCTTTCTCCATAACTTATTCATGTTCCTATCACTATGAGATTATGCAACACCCGAATACCGGAGGAACACTTAGTGTGGTATCAAACGTCAAAACGTAACTGGGTGACTATAAAGATGCTCTACATGTGTCTCTGATGGTGTTTGTTGAGTTTGCATAGATCAAGATTAGGATTTGTTACTCCGTGTATCGGAGAGGTATCTCTGGGCCCTCTCGGTAATGCACATCACTATAAGCCTTGCAAGCAATGTGACTAATAGGTTATTTACGGGATGTTGCATTATGGAACGAGTAAAGAGACTTGCCAGTAACGAGATTGAACTAGGTATTGAGATACCGACGATCGAATCTCGGGCAAGTAACATACCGATGACAAAGGGAACAACGTATGTTGTTATGCGGTTTGATCGATAAAGATCTTCGTAGAATATGTAGGAACCAATATGAGCATCCAGGTTCCGCTATTGGTTATTGACCGGAGATGATTCTCGGTCATGTCTACATAGTTCTCGAACCCGTAGGGTCCGCACGCTTAATGTTCGGTGACGATCGGTATTATGAGTTTATGTGTTTTGATGTACCGAAGGTAGTTCGGAGTCCCGGATATGATCACGGACATGACAAGGAGTCTCGGAATGGTCGAGACATAAAGATCGATATATTGGAAGCCTATGTTTGGACATCGGAATGGTTCCGAATAAGTTCGGGCATTTACCGGAGTACCGGGAGGTTACCGGAACCCCCCGGGGAGTATATGGGCCTTAGTGGAATAGAGGAGAGGAAGGCCAAGGTGGAGGGCGCGCCCCCTAGCCCAATCCAAATCGGGTGGGGGCCGGTCCCCCTTCCTTCTCTCCTACTCCTACTAGGGAAGGGGGGGGGGAATCCTACTCCCGGTGGGAGTAGGACTCCCCCTAGGGCGCGCCATAGAGAGGGCCGGCCCTCCCCTCCTCCAATCCTTTATATACGGGGGAGGGGGCACCCCATAGACACACAAGTTGATCTCTTAGCCGTGTGCGGTGCCCCCCTCCACAGATTTCCTCCTCGGTCATATCATTGTAGTGCTTAGCTGAAGCCCTGCGTCGGTAACTTCATCATCACCATCATCACGCCATCGTGCTGAAGAAGCTCTCCCTGACACTCAGCTAGATCTAGAGTTTGTGGGACGTCGCCGAGCTGAACGTGTGCAGATCACGGAGGTGCCGTACCTTCGGTGCTAGGATCGTTCGGATCGTGAAGACATACGACTACATCAGCCGTGTTGTCATAACGCTTCCGCTTACGGTCTATGAGGGTATGTGGACAACACTCTCCCCTCTCGTTGCTATGCATCACCTAGATAGATCTTGCGTGTGCGTAGGAATTTTTTGAAATTACTACGTTCCCCAACACCTTCTTACTTCCCCACCAAAATTTCCTTATGAGCATATTGAGGGTTCACGCAGACCTCTAGGTAGCTTGAAACAAGACATTGAGTAAATTGGAACTGCCTGAGCATCCGCTTTAACAACACCTCTTTCCTAGCCGGTGACATGGCATCTGCAATCCACCCCTGGATCTTACTCCATAGGCGGTCCTTTAGGTATTTAAAAGCACCATTTTTTTAACCCTCAATATTTGATGGCATTTCCAAGTATTTCTCACTGAGAGTTTCATTAGGAACATGAAATAAGCCATTGATCTCTTGCCTTATGCTCTCTGGAACTCATTTACTGAAATAAATGGAAGATTTGCATGGTTGATTCGTTACCCAGTGGCTTGACAATAAATATCCAAGACTAGGTTCACCTCGGACGCACACATACCGTTTCAGAGAAGCCCATCTCATGACAATATTCACCCACCTCTCAGAGAAGCCCAGCTTGATCATGATTGCCTGAAGATATAACCACTCTACTCTGTTATAGGCCTTCATCATGTCAATTTTTAAAGCACACGATTGATGTTTCTTAGCCTTGTTCCTCTTCATGAATTGCAAACATTCATACATAGTTATTATATTATTCATGATCAATCTGCCTAGGACGAAAGTTGATTGTTCCTCAAAAATAATATCAGGTAACACTACCTTCAGGCGGTTAGCTATTACCTTTGGAGAGCGGTGTTTTGGCTCCCATGCTCAGATGAGCTCGGGCGTGAACAAAACAAGTTAAAAATATTAAATAAATTCAAATTTTTTTGATTTTTTGTGGTGAAAGCTGATTGAGTGCGTGATGACCGTGCCAAATTTTAGAGTATTTGGATGTTTGAGCAGCTCTTAGCAAAAAAGAGAAATTTAAGGTTTGTGAAAAAGTTTAATGTTTATGCACTGTTCGGACCCCTTTTTTTTGCTAAGAACTACTGAGATGACCAAATGATTTGAAATTTGGCAGGCACCTCACGCCCTCAATCCTCTTACATGCAAAAAATTCTATTTTTTCTGAATTTTTCTAGTATTTTTTTGGATTTACTGTTCACCGGTGTAGATGAGCGGGACACATAATTGGATATTCATTACCATTAAGGCCTCCTTGGTTCATAGTATAGAAATATCATAGGAATAGAAAAATCATAGAAAGTAAAATTACATTCATCTCAATTCCTATAAAGAAAGACATTTTATTTGATACGTAGGATATGAATATTTTAATTGAGTGTAGGCTTCTTTAAAATGTGAATTAGTTCCTATCCTACATAGAAATAAAAATCTATTCCTTCGAAACAAAGTGATCTGTAATTTTTTTCTTTAAAAATACTATACTATGAATTCCTACAAGATTTCTACCAACTAAGAGCATCTCTAGCAGACCCCGTAAAAAGCCGACCCGTATATGGCGTTTACAGTTCGATGTCGAGCTGTTTTGCGGGTCGAAATCATGGATGACAGAGTAGACCCCGTATATGAAACTGTATAATTTGAAAAAAAAACTTTTGCGGGACAAATTGCAAGCAAACTAGTTTATCACATACTACATGATCATACACTAGTTCATCATATACTACATTGTACCACTACTACTAGGGGGTGGGGGATCTCGCGGCAGCGAGGCCGAGGTCGATGTACCAAAATGGACGAGCTATCGGCCGAGGACGATGCAGTGGAGGAGCTCAGTCCTCCTTGTCGAAGCTGACGAGGTCGATGAACTTCTGCATCTACTTCTCGCGGATGCGCCGCCACTCGTCGTCCTTGTCCTTCGCGGCAAGGTTGGCCGCTGTTGGGGAACGCAGTATTTCAAAAACTTTCCTACGATCACGCAAGATCTATCTAGGAGATTCATAGCAACAAGAGGGGAGAGTGAGTCCATGTAACCTCGTAGACCAAAAGCGGAAGTGTTTAGTAACGTGGTTGATGTAGTCGAACATCTTCGTGATCCAACCGATCCAACCACCGAACGTACGACACCTCCGCGTTCAGCACACGTTCAGCTCGATGACGTCCCTCGATCTCTTGATCCAGTTGAGGACGATGGAGAGTTCTGTCAGCACGACGGCGTGGCAACGGTGATGATGAAGTTACTGGCGCAGGGCTTCGCCTAAGCACTACGACGATATGACCGAGGTGTGTAATTGTGGAGGGGGCACCGCACACGGCTAAGAGAAGACTTGGTGTGCCTTTGGGGTGCCCCCTCCCATGTATATAAAGGGGGGAGGAGAGGTGGCCGGCCCAAGGGGGCGCGCCATGGGGGGAGTCCTACTTGGACTCCTAGTCCAAGTAGGATACGCCCCCCTTTCCTATTCCCACTAGGAGAAGGAGGGAAGGAGGAAGAAGAGAGAAGGAAAGGGGGGCGGCCCCCCAACCCTAGTCCAATTCAGTTTGGGCTTGGGGGGCTTGATCCACCACCTGGCCGCCGCCTCTTCTCTCCACTAGGGCCCATGAAGGCCCATTAACTCCGGGGGGGGGGGTGTTCCAGTAACCCCCGGTACTCCGAAAAATGCCCGAAGCTTTCCGAAACCATTCTGGTGTCCAAACATAACATTCCAATATATCAATATTTATGTCTCGACCATTTTGAGACTCCTTGTCATGTTCGTGATCTCATCCGGGACTCCGAACAAACTTCGGTTCATCAAATCACACATAATACAAATCGTCATCGAACGTTAAGCGTGCGGACCCTACGGGTTCGAGAACTATGCAGACATGACCGAGACACATCTCCGGTCAATAACCAATAGTGGAACCTGGATGCTCATATTGGCTCCTACATATTCTACGAAGATCTTTATCGGTCAAACTGCAAAACAACATACATTGTTCCCTTTGTCATCGGTATGTTACTTGCCCGAGATTCGGTCATCGGTATCATCATACCTAGTTCAATCTCGTTACCGGCAAGTCTCTTTACTCGTTCTGTAATGCATCATCTCGTGACTAATTCATTAGACACATTGCTTGCAAGGCTCATAGTGATGTGCATTATCGAGAGGGCCCAGAGATACCTCTTCGATACACGGAGTGAAAAATCCTAATCTCGATCTATGCCAACTCAACAAACACCATCGGAGACACCTGTAGAGCATCTTTATAATCACCCAGTTACGTTGTGGCATTTGATAGCACACAAGGTGTTCCTCCGGTATTCGGGAGTTGCATAATCTCATAGTGAGAGGAACATGTATAAGTCATGAAGAAAGCAATAGCAATAAAACTAAACGATCATTATGCTAAGCTAACGGATGGGTCTTGTCCATCACATCATTCTCTAATGATGTGATCCCGTACATCAAAATGACAACACATGTCTATGGTCAGGAAACTTAACCATCTTTGATTAACAAGCTAGTCAAGTAGAGGCATACTAGGGACACTCTGTTTGTCTATGTATTCACACATGTACTAAGTTTCCGGTTAATACAATTCTAGCATGGATAATAAACATTTATCATAATATAAGGAAATATAAAATAACAACTTTATTATTGCCCCTAGGGCATATTTCCTTCAGTCTCCCACTTGCACTAGAGTCAATAATCTAGTTCACATCGTCGTGTGATTTAACACCAATAGTTCACATCTTTATGTGATTAGTTTACATCTCCATGTGACTAACACCCAAAAGGGTTTACTAGAGTCAATAGTCTAGTTCACATCGCTATGTGATTAACACCCAAAGAGTATTAAGGTGTGATCATGTTTTGCTTGTGAGAAAAGTTTAATCAACGGGTCTTCCATATTCAGAGCCGTATGTATTTTGCAAATTTTCTATGTCTACAATGCTATGCATGGAGCTACTCTAGCTAATTGCGCCCACTTTCAATATGTATCCAGATTGAGATTTAGAGTCATCTGGATCAGTGTCAAAGCTTGCATCGACGTAACCCTTTACGACAAACTCTTTGTCACCTCCATAATCGAGAAACATATCCTTATTCCACTAAGGATAATTTTGACCATTGTCCAGTGATCCACTGCTGGATCACTATTGTACCCTCTTGCCAAACTCATGGTGAGGTACACAATAGGTCTGGTACACATCATAGCATACTTTATAGAACCTATGACTGAGGCATAGGGAATGACTTTCATTCTCTTTGTATTTTCTGCTGTGGTCGGGTTTTGAGTCTTACTCAACTTCACACCTTGCAACACAGGCAAGAACGCCTTTGACTGTTCCATTTTGAACTACTTCAAAATCTTGTCAAGGTATATACTTATTGAAAAATCTTATCAAGCGTCTTGATCTATCTCTATAGATTTTGATGCTCAATGTGTAAGCAGCTTCACCGAGGTCTTTGTTTGAAAAACTCCTTCCAAACACTCCTTTATGCTTTCAAGAAAATTCTACATCATTTCCGATCAACAATACACTCACATATACTTATCAGAAAGATTGTAGTGCTCCCACTCACTTTCTTGTAAATACAGGCTTCACCGCAAGTTTGTATAAAACTATATGCTTTGATCACACTATCAAAGCGTATATTCCAACTCTGAGAGGCTTGCACTAGTCCATAAATGGATCGCTGGAGCTTGCACACTTTGTTAGCACCTTTTGGATCCATAAAACCCTCTGGTTGCATCATATACAACTCTTCTTTAAGATATCCATTAAGGAATGTAGTTTTGACATCCATTTACCAAATTCCATAATCATAAAATGCGGCAATTGCTAACATGATTCAGACAGACTTAAGCATCACTACAGGTGAGAAGGTCTCATCATAGTCAACTCCTTGAACTTGTCGAAAACCTTTCGCAACAAGTCAAGCTTTGTAGATAGTAACATTACCATCAGCGTCAGTCTTCTTCTTGAAGATCCATTTATTTTCTATGGCTTGCCGATCATCGGGCATGTCAACCAAAGTCCACACTTTGTTCTCATACATGAATCCCATCTCAGATTTCATGGCCTCAAGCCATTTCGCGGAATCTGGGCTCATCATCGCTTCCTCATAGTTCATAGGTTCGTCATGGTCAAGTAACATGACCTCCAGAACAGGATTGCCATACGACTCTGGTGCGGATCTTACTCTGGTTGACCTACGAGGTTCGATAGTAACTTGATCAGAAGTTTCATGATCATCATCGTTAGCTTCCTCACTAATTGGTGTAGGAATCACTGGAACTGATTTCTGTGATGAACTACTTTCCAATTCGGGAGAAGGTACAATTACCTCATCAAGTTCTACTTTCCTGCCACTCACTTCTTTCGAGAGAAACTCGTTCTCTAGAAAGGATCCATTCTTAGCAACGAATATCTTGCCATTGGAACTGTGATAGAAGGTGTACCCAACAGTCTCCTTTGGGTATCCTATGAAGACACATTTCTCCGATTTGGGTTCGAGCTTATCAGGTTGAAGCTTTTTCACGTAAGCATCGCAACCCTAAACTTTAAGAAACGACAGCTTAGGTTTCTTGCCAAACCACAGTTCATATGGTGTCGTCTCAACGGATTTAGATGGTGCCCTATTTAACATGAATGCAGCCGTCTCTAAAGCATAACCCCAAAACGATAGCGGTAAATCAGTAAGAGACATCATAGATCACACCATATCTAATAAAGTACGGTTACAACGTTCGGACACACCATTACGCTGTGGTGTTCCAAGTGGCGTGAGTTGCGAAACTATTCCACATTGTTTCAAATGAATACCAAACTCGTAACTCAAATATTCACATCCATGATCAGATCGTAGAAACTTTATTTTCTTGTTACGATGATTTTCCACTTCACTCTGAAATTCTTTGAACTTTTCAAATGTTTCAGATTTATGTTTCATCAAGTAGATATACCCATATCTGCTCAAATCATCTCTGAAGGTCAGAAAATAACGATACCAGCCGCGAGCCTCAACACTCATCGGACCGCATACATCAGTATGTATTATTTCCAACAAGTCAGTTGCTTGCTCCATTGTTCCGGAGAACAGAGTCTTAGTCATCTTGCCCATGAGGCATGGTTCGCAATCATCAAAAAGTGATTCATAATCAAGTGATTCCAAAAGCCCATCAACATGGAGTTTCTTCATGCGCTTTACACCAATATGACCTAAACGACAGTGCCACAAATAAGTTGTACTATCATTATTAACCTTGCATCTTTTGGCATCAATATTATGAATATGTGTATCACTATGATCGAGATTCAATAGACCATTCACCATGGGTGTATGACCACGGAAGGTTTTATTCATGTAAACAAAATAACAATTATTCTTTGACTTAAATCAATAACCATATTGCAATAATCATGATCCAATCATATTATGCTCAACGCAAAACACCAAATAACATTTATTTTAGGTTCAACACTAATCCCGAAGGTAAAGGGCACCCTCAACTAGTCTTTGTTCATTTTGTAACTCCTGTTTTGAGTTAATAATCTTAGCAACTGAATCAGTATCAAATACCCTGGGGTTACTATGAACACTAGTAAAGTACACATCAATAACATGTATATCATATATACTTTTGTTCACTTCACCATCTTTCTTATCCGCCAAGTATTTGGGGCAGTTCCACTTCCAATGACCATTTTCTTTGCAGTAGAAGCACTCAGTTTCAGGTTTGGGTTTAGCTTTGGGCTTCTTCATGGGAGTGGTAACTTGCTTGCCATTCTTCTTGAAGTTCCCTTTCTTTCCCTTGCCCTTTTACTTGAAACTAGTGGTCTTCTCAACCATCAACATTTGATGCTTTTCTTGATTTCCACCTTCGCTGATTTCAGCATCACGAAGAGCTCGGGAATGGTTTTCATCATCCCTTGCATATTATAGTTCATCACGAAGTTCCAGTAACTTGGTGATAGTGACTAGAGAACTCTGTCAATCTCTATCTTATCTAGAAGATTAACTCCCACTTGATTCAAGCGATAGTAGTACTCGGACATTCTGAGCACATGCTCACTGGTTGAGCTATTCTCCTCCATCTTGTAGGCAAAATACTTGTCAGAGGTCTCATACTTCTCGACTCGGGCATGAGTCTTAAATACCAATTTCAGCTCTTGGAACATCTTATATGCTCTGTGGCGTTCAAAACGTTTTTGAAGTTCCGATTCTAAGACATAAAGAATGGTGCACTAAACTATCAAGTAGTCATCATACCGAGCTTGCCAAACGTTCATAACATCTACATCTGCTCCTGCAATAGGTCCGCCGCCTAGCGGTCCATCAAGGACATAATTCTTCTGTGCCACAATGAGGATAATCCTCAGATCATGGACCCAGTCCGCATCATTTCTACTATCATCTTTCAACTTATTTTTCTCTAGGAACATATCAAAAACAAAAGGGGAGCTATAACGTGAGCTATTGATCTACACCATAATTTGTAAATCCTATCAGGACTAAGTTCATGATAAATTAAAGTTCAATTAATCATATTACTTAAGAACTCCTACTTAGATAGACATCCCTCTAGTCATCTAAATGATCACGTGATCCATATCAACTAAACCATGTCCGATCATCATGTGAGATGGAGTAGTTTTCAATGGTGAACATCACTATGTTGATCATTTCTACTATATGATTCACGTTCGACCTTTTGGTCTCTGTGTTCCGAGGCCATATATGCATATGCTATGCTCGTCAAGTTTAACCCGAGTATTCTGCGTGTGCAAAACTGGCTTGCACCTCACTACTACAGGATGCTGCTAACGCAACACTGTGATCAGAGACCCTTCGAGAAACTATGTGCGATGCCATAATCGCAAACGGTGATGTATGAAAACCATCAGAAATGTGTTAAACGTTTGCGATGACGGATGCATCAAACACGGTTCAGGTTTTAGTTGCGTGTGCGATGAAGGGCATACGATTCAGTTCAATGAACTGTTTGCGATGAGGAGGAACAAAAGAAACGGGCAGCCAGATGGAGGCGTGTGCGATACACAACATACGATTCACTCAGATGAACTGTTTATGGTTAGGCAACACAAAAGAACGGTCAGCCAGATCAAAGGTGTGTGCGATATACGGCATGTGGTTCACTCGGGTGAACTGTTTGCGTTGAGACATGAGAACATAAACAGTTCAACTTAACAAGATGTGTGTGATACGCGGCAAACATGTCTGTAATCAGAAATGTGTCTGGAGATCAATAAGAACACAGACGATTGCTGCTAATAAGATGTGTGTGTTGTGTGATGGGATTGCATACAGAACAACAACATATATACACACACACACACTTATAAGGACATGCTTGCATAACCAAATTAAACATCCACTTACATAGGTGGCTACTACAACCATGGCATTTGCACACACCAAAGTAAACTATTACATGCATAATTACATAGGTGGCTACTACACACATGACATTTACACACACACCAATAAAGTAAACTATACATTACATGCATGATTAACTAGCATAAACGATCATCTGATCATCATCTACTTCTTGTGACGCTTGCTCTTCTTGTGGCTCGATCCGAGCTCGTCGATTTGGTTAAAGAGGCACTTCCTCATGTTAACGATCTGCCTGTGCATCTCGTAGCATGTGTACACGCTCTTAGCCGTGAACCTGAGGTGAGGTTCATCTAGTTGCCGCATCTAGGCCTTGTGCCAGGATACGGGACTTGTTCTCTGGGCATCCTACTTCATCTTTTCATAGTACAGGTCGATGATGGCCGAGGCGAGTTCGACCAGGGAGTCCTGCTTCGTGCTTCCCCAGACCTTGTAGTGGTGATGGATTTCAACAAGGTTCTTGCAGGCCAAGCCCGTAACACTGAGCGCTTTTACATCATCTTTGGTATACACCATGGCGAACTTGTAGTCGGTGCTGTTGACAAACCGATTGAAACGGTCGCAAGGCTCTGTGGCCATGCAGTAGTGGTAGATGAGGACATGATGGCGCATGCACAACTGGGTGACAGCAACCTATTGATCTATGCCGGGACGACCGACGGTGTACTGGAGGTCGATGCCGACCACCTTGTACTTGTCTCCAGCAAGCAACTTCTCAACGCTGTTGATGTAGTCGTCCACCATGGCCGGGTCGATGGTGTACCCCACCGAGAGATCCGTCTCCCTCGCGTGGGTCTCCACTCTATGCTTGCCAAACTCCATTGGAGCGCCGTTGGACATCCCCTCTCTATGTGTCGTCGTGGGTGTGCTTGTTGTGTTGTGGGGCACAATCGAAAGGTTGAAGAGACTAAGGTTATAATGGCTGCGGGAATTAAAGGGGAAACTGGACGGCCAGGAATATCGGCAGGCCCTGATGGCAGTTCTAATTTGCAGCGCGTAACTCCAGCGTGCCGCACGTAACTGCGTCGCGTGGCAACATGCGCGGTGCAACCGCATGCATACGGGTCCCCGACGTGATCGTGCGCACGCCCAACCGTTGGTAGAGCGCGCGCGGAGGGACGCGAGCAGAGCGCTCCGCAGTCGCCTCAACGACGAGCAACCACATATATATGCATATAGCAGTTGAACACGCAAGGAAAAGCTATCCACAAGCCGAGCACACCGACAGAGGCGAGCAGAGTGCACCAACGGACGCGAGCAGAGCGCGCCGCGGCGCCTAACGACGAGCACAACATGCTGCGGCGCCTAACAGCGGGATAGACCTTCATTCAAGCCAATCAAAATAAGACTGGAATGGACATGTCTGTATTGAGCAAAGGGATCGCACATGTCTGTATTGACTGGAACGAGAATGCAATAGCAAAATAAGAATTAAGGCCACGATGATGCGATCGCAATGGTGGTTATAGGAGGCAAGAAGAAAGATGCATCCATCAATGTACGACCTCCTCCTCCTCAACTCAGTGCGCCGGCCGGGCCACCGACCGGTGGCTAAGGAGCATCGGCTTGTGTTGCGAGGTCAAGGCGCTTCTCAACTAAGGCATCCAAGGCTTCCAGCCGGCTGAAGAAGGCCAACATCGTAGCGTCCTCATTGGCCTTGTAGATACCTATGTACATGATTCGTTCGTACACATGGATGTGTAGGTTGACGGTTTCTTGCAGGGCGGGGCACCTCGTGGAGAGCGCGACCTCCAGGTGGACATTCTTCGTGGCATCGGCGGGCAGTCATAGGGCCACCAGTGCTTCAAAGAGGTTCCAACCATGGAGGCCGATTAGGGTGGCAGGCAATGAGGAGCCCGATTGCACAGGCTGGAGGAGTATGGCGATGTCGTCCGTGAGCTTCTTGACGACGGTGAACCTGTTGGTGCTGCAAACGATCATCTGGTCCAACTGAGAGTCGTAGCTGGCGTCGACGACGGCCATCCACCAGCCGGTCGCCAACACTGTATGGAGACGATCCACGGTGCCATGCCGCATGCCGGTGTCGTGGACCATCTAGCACAGCCACTGGCTGCTCGCGGACATCGCTGCCATGGGTCTGGAGTGGACACTTTTGTGCTTATTAGTGTAGGTGCTTAGGCAAATGCTTAGGTGCGTACGATGTGGTAGATGCATTGGAATGGAGGGGCGCCTTTATATGAGTGCAAACTGGGTTGCATTCACATCGTGCTGCCTCTTTTCCTGGTCCTCCCATTACTTCCCTCATGCATTCACACGATGCTAATTGAAGAAGGATGCATCATTGGCCGTTCAACATTTTGGGAACTACTACCCTCTCCCTCGTTTGCATTAAAGCCGTATCTGGAACTGCGCCGCCCGCTGTCAAATCGAATAGTACTGCGCCGCCCCGCTAGTGATTCACACGGGTCATCCAAAAGAACCATTTGTGTTCAAGAGATGCACAAATCCTGCTCTCACTTCGCATACAGGTGTTCTATCTGAAACCATCATGCTTGTTGTGAGAATCTCTGGTTTGTGAGAAGCATATACCCAAACCTGCCCCAAATGGGACAGAAACTTTACCACGGCATGTTGATGCCCCTCCATGATAGCAAGCCAAGTTTCATGAATTTCAAACGAGTTTTGGATTTACTAGAATTTAAAAAACGAGGTATCTCAATGTTTGCGGCCGAGTGACGGTGGCGGGGTGTTTGACATTCATTCCCATTTCTTGCATGAGACCTAAGCATGCACCAAAGGACCAAAGATTTTATTTTTCAACCAATTTATATGCATTCACTACTGCAGGATGCTGCTAACGCGACACTACAATCAGAGACCCTTTGAGAAACTGTGTGCGATGCCATAATCGCAAACGGGTGCTGTATGAAAACCGTCAGAAATGTGTAAAACGTTTGCGATGACAGATGCATCAAACACGGTTCAAGTTTTAGTTGTGTGTGCGATGAAGGGCATACGGTTCAGTTCAATGAACTGTTTGCGATGAGGAGGAACAAAAGAAACGGGCAGCCAGATGGAGGCGTGTGCGATACACAACATACGGTTCACTCGGATGAACTGTTTGTGATTAGGCAATACAAAAGAAATAGTCAGCCAGATCAAAGTTGTGTGTGATATACGGCATGCGGTTCACTTAGATGAACTATTTGCGTTGAGACATGAGAATAGAAACGGCTCAAGTTAACAAGATGTGTGTGATACGTGGCAAACAGGTTTGTAATCAGAAATGTGTCTGAAGACCGATAAGAACATAGACGGTTGCTGCTAATAAGACGTCTGTGTTGTGAGAAAACGATTGCTGGTATACAATTGTGAGTGATTGATGAAAACATCACCGATGGGTTCCATTGTTTAGTCCGTGTGCGATGTGATTTTCTTTGTCCGCACACCATATACGCTCCATCTACAGAGCATCAACATATATACTTAAAAAGACAGCATTGCATAACCAAATTAAGCATGCAATTACACAAGTGACTACACACATAACATTTGCACACACCAAAGTAAGAAATTACATGCATACTAAAGTAGGAGAAACGAGGATCTAATCATCTACTTATTGTTGCGACGATGCTTGCCATTGCTCTGCTTCCGGCTGGATCCCTGGCCGTTTTGGGGAAGGAGGGACTTCCTCATGTCAACGATACGCCGGTACATGTCGTAGCTCGTGTACGCCTCCTTGGCTACATACACGACGTGAGCTTTGTCGAGTTTCTCCATCCAAGCTGAGTGCCAGGCACGCTTGTCCTTGTTGCATGAATCCTTCATGTCTCTGTAGTAGGGGTCGATGATGGCCTCGGCGAGGTAAACCAGTGAGTCCTCCTCATGCTCCTTGCTGCCCCTAATCTTGTATTGGCCCTGGATGTCGACAAGATTCTGGAAGGCGATGCCCGAATTCTCGAGCGCCTTTACATCGTTGGTGATGTCCATCGTAGCGAACATGTAGTGGGGGCTGTTGACAAACTTGGCGAAACGCTCGCAAGGCCTTGTGGCCAGGCAGTAGTGGTAGACGAGGACGTGGTGGTGCATGCACATATGGGCGACGGCGACCTTGGGACGAGACCCGGCACGAGTGCGGGTGTACTCGAGGTCGAACCCGACCACCTTTTACTTCTCCTCGGCAAGCAACAACTCCATGATGTGGATGGAGTGCTCCGCCCAGACCAGGTCGTTGGTGTACACCACCGAGAGGTCCATGAACCTTCTATGGGTGTCCACCACGGCACGCATGGTGAACTGCTGCTACTCGGAGTACCATTGGAGCCGCGCAGGATACCCTCTAAGAATTTCTTGTGGTGGGTGTGCTTCTTGCAATGGTGGGGTGCGATCGAAAGGTTGAAGAGACACAAGGGTAGGTTAAATGGCCGCTGTAATAAATGGGGGCTAGCCGGCCTGTAATCGTCATGTCTTGTCACGGCGTTCATAGCAGAGGATTCCAGAATCCAATGCACGCTTGACAACATCGCACCCCAGGCGTGGGCTCGAAGAGCCTGTTCCCGCGCTACCGCGTTGTTTACCGCGCAAGCTTCACGCCCGGCTAGTTTGGCCACACGTCGGCTAGAAGAGGGACAAATCGTGGGAGTTTATTGGCAAAAAGCTTTGTAAAAATCAAGTGTGTGGAATGAATTTGGTCATAAGTTTACCCTTGGGTGATGAGGTCAAAGTTACACAGAAGGGTGATGATGGAAACTCAAGTGCGATAATTAATTCTGCGCTCTACAGTGCACACGGTGGAAGAAACCAACTGTGTGAAATAATGTCGAAGATCGCAGTCGAGTTAGCTATACAGATTGTGTGCTATGAGATTGATGTCTACTACACAACCTTCTTCTTGTAGACGTTGTTGGGCCTCCAAGTATAGAGGTTTGTAGGACAGTAGCAAATTTACCTCAAGTGGATGACCTAAGGTCTATCAATCCGTGGGAGGCGTAGGATGAAGATGGTCCCTCTCAAGCAACCCTACAACCAAATAACAAAGAGTCTCTTGTGTCCCCAACACACCCAATACAATGGTAAATTGTATAGGTGCACTAGTTCGACGAAGAGATGGTTATACGAGTGCAATATGGATGGTAGATAAAGGTTTTTGTAATCTGAAAATATAAAAACAGCAAGGTAGCAAGTGGTAAAAGTGAGCACTGATACGTCTCCAACGTATCTATAATTTTTGATTGTTCCATGCTATTAGATTATCTGTTTTGGATGTTAATGGGCTTTATTTTACACTTTATATTATTTTTGGGACTAACCTACTAACCCAAGGCCCAATGCAAATTGCTGTTTTTTTTGCCTATTTCAGTGTTTCGCAGAAAAGGAATATCAAATGGAATCCAAACGGTAAAACCTTCGGCAGAGTTATTTTTGGAACAAACGTGATCCATAGGACTTGGAGTGGACGTCAAGCAACCAACGAGGAGGCCACGAGGCAGGGGGGCGCGCCCTCCCCCTCGTGGGCCCCTTGTGGCTCCACCGACCTACTTCTTCCTCCTATATATATTCATATACCCCAAAAACATCCAGGAGCACCACGAAACCCTATTTCCGCCGCTGCAACCTTCTGTACCCAAGAGATCCCATCTTGGGGCCTTTTCCGGAGCTCCGCCAGAGGGGGCATCGATCACGGAGGGCCTCTACATCAACTCCATGGCCCCTCCGATGATGTGTGAGTTGTTTAATTCAGACCTTCGGGTCCATAGCTATTAGCTAGATGGCTTCTTCTCTCTCTTTGTATCTCAATACAAAGTTCTCCTCGATTTTCTTGGAGATCTATTCGATGTAACTCTTTTTGCAGTGTGTTTGTCGAGATCCGATGAATTGTGGGTTTATGATCAAGTCTATCTATGAACAATACTTGACTCTTCTCTGAAATCTTTTATGTATGATTGGTTATCTTTGCAAGTCTCTTCGAACTAATAGTTTGGTTTGGCATACTAGATTGATCTTTCTTGCAATGGGACAAGTGCTTAGCTTTGGGTTCAATCTTGCAGTGCTCGATCCCAGTGACAGAAAGGGAAACGACACGTATTGTATTGTTGCCATCGAGGATAAAAAGAGGGGGTTTATATCATATTGCTTGAGTTTATCCCTCTACATCATGTCATCTTACCTAATGAGTTACTATGTTCTTATGAACTTAATACTCTAGATGCATGCTGGATGGCGGTCGATGTGTGGAGTAATAGTAGTAGATGCAGGCAGGAGTCGGTCTACTTGTCATGGACGTGATGCCTATATACATGATCATGCCTAGATATTCTCATAATTATTCGCTTTTCTATCAATTGCTCAACAATAATTTGTTCACCCACAATAATACTTATGCTATCTTGAGAGAAGCCACTAGTGAAACCTATGGCCCCCGGGTCTATTCTCCATTATATTAATCTCCCATCAACAAGTTATTTTCGGGCACCGTTTATTTTGCAATCTTTACTTTCAATCTATATCATAAAAATACCAAAAATATTTATCTTATCATTATTATCTCTATCAGATCTCACTCTCGTAAGTGATCGTGAAGGGATTGACAACCCCTTTATCGCGTTGGTTGCGAGGTTCTTATTTGTTTGTGTAGGTACGAGGGACTTGCGTGTAGTCTCCTACTGGATTGATACCTTGGTTCTCAAAAACTAAGGGAAATACTTAAGCTACTTTGCGGCATCACCCTTTCCTCTTCAAGGGAAAACCAACGCAGTGCTCAAGAGGTAGCAAGAAGTATTTCTGGCGCCGTTGCCGGGGAGATCTACGCACAATTCAAGACATACCAAGTACCCATCACAAACTCTTATCTCTCGCATTACATTATTTGCCATTTGCCTCTCGTTTTCCTCTTCACCACTTCACACTTGCCGTTTTATTCGCCCTCTTTTTCGTTCCCCTTCTCTTTTCCAGTTTGTCTCTTTTCGCTTGCCTCTTGTGTGCCATCATGGCTAGTCCTTTATCTGTCCCTTTGTCTCCCGAGTTTGAAGTTATTCACTTCAAACAAAGACAAGGAGAAAAATTTAAAAGATGCTTGGTTTAGGATGATGGAATCTTATCATAATTGCACGTTAGAGGTGAATTTTAGAATTTTACTTTGCAATTTTTATGTTGGACTAAATATGTCCCATAGACAACTCTTGGATTGCGTTGCCAAAGGAAATTTTATTGAAACGGATCCCGACATTGCTCATGAAATCTTAGAGGGAATAGTGGGAACACTACCTCCACAAAATGGGAGACATAATACCCAGGAAGAGACACAAGTTTTTGAGAAGATTTGCGAAGTAACAAAAATTTTACAAAAATCTATTGAACCTCTCAAGAGTGTTAGCGGAAATCTTCACCACATGAATATGTTAATTACCCTTTGCAATAAGCGGTTGGATTCTTTAGATATAAAAAAATCAGAATATGAAGGGAAGTGTAAGGAACCTCTCGGATTCGAGCATGACTCCGCTAAGAAAATTAAAACCAAAGATGATAATACGTAGATCTATCCTTGCTTTTATGCCTAGCTAGGGGCGTTAAACGATAGCGCTTGTTGGGAGGCAACCTAATTTTATTTTTGTTCCTTGCTTTTTGATTCCGTTTAGTAATAAATAATTCATGTAGCCTCTGTTTATATTTGGTTTTATGCTTTTAATTAGTGTTTGTGCCAAGTAGAACCTTTGGGAAGACTTGGGGAAGGTCTCTGCGATCTTGCTGTAAAAATCAGAAACTTTAGCGCTCACGAGATTAGATGCCATTTTTTTATGGAGAGTGATATTTAGTTAATTCTTTTTGAATATGATTAAGTTATAAATTCCTCGCGTCCAGATATTTACTTTAGAATTTTTCGGGTTCCCGAAGTATTCGAAACCTACAGATTACTACAGACTGTTCTGTTTTTGACAGATTCTGTTTTTCGTGTGTTGTTTGCTTATTTTGATGAATCCATGGCCAGTATTTGAGTGTATGAACCATATAGAAGTTGGAATACAGTAGGTTTAACACCAATATAAATAAAGAATGAGTTCATTACAATACCTTAAGTGGTGGTTTGTTTTCTTTTACTAACAGAGCTCATGAGATTTTCTGTTTAAGTTTTGTGTTGTGAAGTTTTCAAGTTTTGGGTAAAGATTTGATGGATTATGGAACAAGGAGTGGCAAGAGCCTAAGCTTGGGGATGCCCAAGACACCCCAAGGTAAAATTCAAGGACAACCAAAAGCCTAAGCTTGGGGATGCCCCGGAAGGCATCCCCTCTTTCGTCTTCTTCTATCGGTAACTTTACTTGAGGCTATATTTTTATTCACCACATGATATGTGTTTTGCTTGGAGCGTCTTGTATAGTTTGAGTCTTTGCTTTTTAGTTTACCACAATCATCCTTGCTGTACACACCTTTTGGGAGAGACACACATGAATCGGAATTTATTAGAATACTCTATGTGCTTCACTTATATCTTTTGAGCCAGATAATTTTGCTCTAGTGCTTCGCTTATATCTTTTAGAGCACGGCGGCGGTTCTATTTTATAGAAATTATTGATCTCTCATGCTTCACTTATATTATTTTGAGGGTCCTTTAGTACAGCATGGTAATTTGCTTTGGTTATGAATTTAGTCCTAATATGATAGGCATCCAAGATCGATATAATAAAAACTTTCATAAAAAGTGCATTGAGTACTAGGAGAAGTTTGATACTTGATAGTTGTTTTGAGATATAAAGGTGGTAAAATTAGAGTGTGCTAGTTGAGTAGTTGTGAATTTGAGAAATACTTGTGTTGAAGTTTGCAAGTCCCGTAGCATGCACGTATGGTGACCGTTGTGTAACAGATTTGAACATGAGGTGTTATTTGATTGTCTTCCTTATGAGTGGCGGTCGGGGACGAGCGATGGTCTTTTCCTACCAATCTATCCCCCTAGGAGCATGCGCGTAATGCTTGGTTTTCGATGACTTGTAGATTTTTGCAATAAGTATGTGAGTTCTTTATGACTAATGTCGAGTCCATGGATTATACGCACTCTCACCATTCCATCATTGCTAGCCTCTTCAGTACCGTGCATTGCCCTTTCTCACCTTGAGAGTTGGTGCAAACTTCGCCGGTGCATCCAAACCCCGTGATATGATACGCTCTATCACACATAAACCTCCTTATATCTTCCTCAAAACAGCCACCATACCTACCTATTATGGCATTTCCATAGCCATTCCGGGATATATTGCTATGCAACTTTCCACCGTTCCGTTTATCATGACACACATCATCATTGTCATATTGCCTTGCAAGATCATGTAGTTGACATCGTATTTGTGGCAAAGCCACCGTTCATAATTTTTCATACATGTCACTATTGATTCATTGCCCTTCCCGGTACACCGCCGGAGGCATTCATATAGAGTCATACTTTGTTCTAGTATCGAGTTGTAATCATTAAGTTGTAAATAAATAGAAGTGTGATGATCATCATTAATAGAGCATTGTCCCAAAAAGGCCAAAAAAATAAGAAGGCCCAAAAAAATAAAAAAAGAGAAAAAAGAAATAAAAGGGGCAATGCTACTATCCTTTTTTTCACACTTGTGCTTCAAAGTAGCACCATGATCTTTATGATAGAGAGTCTCTTGTTTTGTCACTTTCATATACTAGTGGGAAATTTTCATTATAGAGCTTGGCTTGTATATTCCAACAATGGGCTTCCTCAAATGCCCTAGGTCTTCGTGAGCAAGCAAGTTGGATGCACACCCACTTAGTTTCTTTTGTTGAGCTTTCATACATTTATAGCTCTAGTTCATCCGTTGCATGGCAATCCCTACTCCTTGAATTGACATCAATTGATGGGCATCTCCCTAGCCCATTGATTAGCCATGTCGATGTGAGACTTTCTCCTTTTTTGTCTTCTCCACATAACCCCCATCATCATATTCTATTCCACCCATAGTTCTATATCCATGGCTCACGCTCATGTATTGCATGAAAGTTGAAAAAAGTTTGAGATTACTAAAGTGTGAAACAATTGTTTGACTTGTCATCGGGGTTGTGCATGATGAGAGCATGACCAAACTATATGATTTTGTAGGGATGAACATTCTTTTGCCATGTTATTTTGAGAAGACATAATTGCTTAGTTAGTATGCTTGAAGTATAGTTATTTTTATGTCAATATTAGACTTTTGTATTGAATCTTTCGGATCTAACTATTCATGCCACAATAAAGAGAATTACATTGAGAATTATGCTAGGTAGCATCCCACATCAAAAATTCTGTTTTTATCATTTACCTACTCGAGGGCGAGCAGGAATTAAGCTTGGGAATTAAGCAGGAATTAAGCTTGAGTAGGTAAATGATAAAAACAGAATTTTTGATGTGGAATTCTACCTAACATAATTTTCAATGTAATTTTCTTTATTGTGGCATGAATGTTCAGATCCATAAGATTCAAGAAAAAAGTTTAATATTGACATAAAAATAATAATACTTCAAGCATACTAACCAAGCAATTATGTCTTCTCAAAATAACATGGTCAAAGAAAGCTATCCCTACAAAATCATATAGTCTGGCTATGCTCTATCTTCATCACACAAAATATTTAAATCATGCACAACCCCGATGACAAGCCAAGCAATTGTTTCATACTTTTGATGTTCTCAAACTTTTTCAATCTTCACGCAATACATGAGCGTGAGCCATGTATATAGCACTAAAGGTGGAATAGAGTGGTGGTTGTGGAGAAGACAAAAAGGAGAAGACAGTCTCACATCAACTAGGCGTATCAACGGGCTATGGATATGCCCATCAATAGATATTAATGTGAGTGAGTAGGGATTGCCATGCAACGGATGCACTAGAGCAGTAAGTGTATGAAAGCTCAAAAATAAACTAAGTGGGTGTGCATCCAACTCACTTGCTCATGAAGACCTAGGGAATTTTGAGGAAGCCCATCATTGGAATATACAAGCCAAGTTCTATAATGAAAGATGCCCACTAGTATATGAAAGTGACAACATAGGAGACTATCTATCATGAAGATCATGGTGCTACTTTGAAGCACAAGTGTGATAAAAGGATAGTAGCATTGCCCCTTCTCTCTTTTTCTCTCTTTTTTTCTTTTTTTCCAGGAGTCTCGTCCCGACTTGTGGGGGAATCATAGTCTCCATCATCCTTTCCTATCTGGCACAATGCTCTAATAATGAAGATCATCACACTTCTATTTATTTACAACTCAAAAATTACAACTCGATACTTAGAACAAAATATGACTCTATATCAATGCCTCCGGCGGTGTACCGGGATGTGCAATGACGCATGAGTGACATGTATGAAAGAATTATGAACGGTGGCTTTGCCACAAATATGATGTCAACTACATGATCATGCAAAGCAATATGACAATGATAAAGTGTGTCATAATAAACGGGATGGTGGAAAGTTGCATGGCAATATATCTTGGAATGGCTATGGAAATGCCATAATAGGTAGGTATGGTGGCTGTTTTGAGGAAGGTAGATGGTGGGTTTATGGTACCGGCGAAAGTTGTGCGGTACTAGAGAGGCTAGCAATGGTGGAAGGGTGAGAGTGCGTATAATCCATGGACTCAACATTAGTCATAAAGAACTCACATACTTATTCCAAAAATCTATTAGTTATCGAAACAAAGTACTACGCGCATGCTCCTAGGGGGATAGATTTGTAGGAAAAGACCATCGCTCGTCCCCGACCGCCACTCATAAGGAAGACAATCAATAAATAAATCATGCTCCGACTTCATCACATAACGGTTCACCATATGTGAATGCTATGGGAATCACAAACTTTAACACAAGTATCTCTCAAATTCACAACTACTCTACTAGCATGACTCTAATATCACCATCTTCATATCTCAAAACAATCATAAAGAATCAAACTTCTCATAGTATTCCATGCACTCTATATGGAAGTTTTTATTATACCCATCTTGGATGCCCATCATATTAGGATTAATTTCATAACCAAAGCAAATTACCATGATGTTCTAAAATACTCTCAAAGTGAAGCATGAGAGTTCATATATTTCCTCAAAATAAAACCACCGTCGTGCTCTAAAGTATATAAGTGAAGCACTAGAGCAAATGACAAACTACTCCAAAAGATATAAGTGAAGATCAATGAGTAGTCGAATAATTATGCAACTATGTGAAGACTCTCTAACAGTTAAGAATTTAAGATCTTGGTATATTATTCAAACAGCAAGCAAAACAAAAGAAAATAAAATGACGCTCCAAGCAAAACACATATCATGTGGTGAATAAAAATATAGCTCCAAGTAAAGTTACCGATGAACGAAGACGAAAGAGGGGATGCCATCCGGGGCATCCCCAAGCTTAGGCTCTTGGTTGTACTTGAATGTTACCTTGGGGTGCCTTGGGCATCCCCAATCTTAGGCTCTTGCCACTCTTTATTCCATAGTCCATCAAATCCTTACCCAAAACTTGAAAACTTCACAACACAAAACTCAACAGAAAATCTCATGAGCTCCGTTAGTATAAGAAAATAAACCACCACTTTTGGTACTGTTGTAAACTCATTATAAATTCATATTGGTGTAATATCTACTGTATTCCAACTTTTCTATGATTCATACCCTCCGATACTACTCATATATTCATCAAAATAAGCAAACAACACAATGAAAACAGAATCTGTTAAAAACAGAACAGTCTGTAGCAATCTGGAGGTTTTGAATACTTATGTCACTCCAAAAATTCTGAAATAAATTGGTAGACCTGAGGAATTTTTCTATTAATCATCTTCAAAAAATAATCAACCTAAACGCACTCTCCAGTAAAAAATGGGAGCTAATCTCGTGAGCGCAAAAGTTTCTGTTTTTTACAGCAAGATCGCAAAGACTTCACCCAAGTCTTCCCAAAGGTTCTACTTGGCACAAACACTAATTAAAACAGAAAACCACATCTAAACAGAGGCTAGATGAATTATCTATTACTAAACTGGAGCAAAAAGCAAAGAACAAAAATAAAATTGGGTTGCCTCCCAACAAGCGCTATCGTTTAACGCCCCTAGCTAGGCATGATTATTTCAATGGTGCTCACATAAAAGATAAGAATTGAAACATAAAGAGAGCATAATTAAGAATATGACTAGCACATTTAAGTATAACCCACTTCCTATACATAGGGATTTTGTGAGCAAACAACTTGTGGGAACAAGAATCAACTTGCATAGGAAGGCAAAACAAGCATAACTTTAAAACTTTAAGCACATAGAGAGGAAACTTGATATTATTGCAATTCCTACAAGCATATGTTCCTCCCTCATAATAATTACATGTAGGATCATAAGAAAATTCAACAATATAGCTATCACAAAACATATTCTTAACACGATCCACATGTATGCAAAGTTGACAGTCTTCCAAAATAGTGGGATTAACATTAACTAAAGTCATGACCTCTCCAAACCCACTTTCATAATTATCACAATAAGATTCAACACCCTCCAAAATAGTGGGATCATAACATCCTAAAGTTGACACTCTTCCAAACCCACTTTCATCAATATAATCATCATAAATAGGAGGCATGCTATCATCAAAATAAATTTGCTCATCAAAACTTGGGGGACAAAAATATCATCTTCATCAAACATAGCATCCCCAAGCTTGTGGCTTTGCACATCATTAGCATCATGGATATTCAAGTACTTCATACTAACAACATTACAATCATGCTCATCATTCAAATATTTAGTGCCAAACATTTTAATACAGTCTTCTTCTAACACTTTGGCACAATTATCGGAATCCTTATTTTCACGAAAGACATTAAAAATATGAAGCATATGAGGCAACCTTAATTCCATTTTTCTGTAGTTTTCTTTTATAAACTAAACTAGTGATAAAACAAGAAAATAAAAGATTCTATTGCAAGATCTAAAGATATACCTTCAATCGCTAACCTCCCCGCCAACGGCGCCAGAAAAGAGCTTGATGTCTACTACACAACCTTCTTCTTGTAGACGTTGTTGGGCCTCCAAGTGCAGAGGTTTGTAGGACAGTAGAAAATTTTCCTCAACTGGATGACCTAAGGTTTATCAATCCGTGGGAGGCGTAGGATGAAGATGGTCTCTCTCAACCAACCCTTCAACCAAATAACAAAGAGTCTCTTCTATCCGCAACACACCCAATACAATGGTAAATTGTATAGGTGCACTAGTTCGGCGAAGAGATGGTGATACAAGTGCAATATGGATGGTAGATAAAGGTTTTTGTAATCTGAAAATATAAAAACAGCAATGTAGCAAGTGGTAAAAGTGAGCACAAACGGTATTGCAATGCTAGGAAACAATGCCTAGGGTTCATACTTTCACTAGTGCAAGTTCTCTCAACAATAGTAACATAATTGGATCATATAACTATCCCTGAACATGCAAGAAAGAGTCACTCCAAAGTCATTAATAGCGGAGTACAAACGAAGAGATTATTGTAGGGTACGAAACCACCTCAAAGTTATCCTTTCTGATTGATCTATTCAAGAGTCCGTAGTAAAATAACATGAAGCTATTCTTTCCGTTCGATCTATCCTAGAGTTCGTACTAGAATAACACCTTAAGACACAAATCAACCAAAACCCTAATGTCACCTAGATACTCCAATGTCACCGCAAGTATCCGTGGGTATGATTATACGATATGCATCACACAATCTCAGATTCATCTATTCAACCAACACAAAGAACTTCAAAGAGTGCCCCAAAGTTTCTACCGGAGAGTCAAGACGAAAACGTGTGCCAACCCCTATGCATAAGTTCACGAGGTCACGGAACTCTCAAGTTGATCACCAAAACATACATCAAGTGGATCACGTGATATCCTATTGTCGCCACAGATAAGCACATGCAAGACATACATCAAGTGTTCTCAAATCCTTAAAGACTCAATCCGATAAGATAACTTCAAAGGGAAACTCAATCCATTACAAGAGAGTAGAGGGGGAGAAATATCATAAGATCCAACTATAATAGCAAAGCTCGTGATACATCAAGATCGTGCCGAATCAAGAACATGAGAGAGAGATCAAACACATAGCTATTGGTACATATCCTCAGCCCCGAGGGTGAACTACTCTCTCGTCATGGAGAGCGCCGGGATGATGAAGATGGCCACCGGAGAGGGATTCCCCCCTCTAGCAGGGTGCCGGCACGGGTCTAGATTGGTTTTCGGTGGCTACAGAGGCTTGCGGTGGTGGAACTCTCGATCTAGGTTTCTTTCTGGAAGTTTGGGTATATATAAGAGGTGTTGGAGTCGGGAACAAGTCAGGGGGTCCCCGAGGCGGCCACGAGGTAGGGGCGCGCCTAGGGGGTAGGGCGCGCCCCCACCCTTGTGGGTGCCTCGGGACTCTTGTGGCCCATCTTCGGTACTCCATGGGCTTCTTCTGGTCCAAAAATTATCCGTGAATTTTCAGGTCAATTGGACTCCGTTTGGTTTTCCTTTTCTTCAATACTCAAAAACAAGGAAAAAACAGAAATTGGCACTAGGCTCTAGGTTAATAGGTTAGTCCCAAAAATCATATAAAATACCATATAAATGCATATAAAACATCCTAGATGGATAATATAATAGCATGGAATAATCAAAAATTATAGATACGTTGGAGACGTATCAGAGGTCGACAAGGTAAACTGATTCGAGAATGGTTAATAAAATATAAGACCATTGCATATTAAGGTCAAAATAGTGCTAGCAATATACGAGTCTCATACGATGCCATTTGAAAGATTGTACCACAAAAGCTCAAAATGTTACAAGGTCCAAATTCCAGAGTTATATGGCTCAAATTCAAAGATTACAAGGTTCAAACTGATATTAGAAATGAAATTCAGCTCATCAGCTGCAAACGCTCGCGCTGATGCACTGAGCATGGATATCAGAGAGGGTCAAACTAATATCACCGCTTCTAAGTCTGGCTTCGAAACCTCACAATTTTTGCAAAGGGGTCAGCCACTGAGAAGTCATGTATGGGGTTGACTTGATGACTTCTGATTACTCTGTCATCTGAAGTTCCAAAATGAAAATTAGCATTTTTGGAGCCTACTCCATTCTGCCGCAGGCACCGGCGCTGATCAACAGACCATTCATTTTTGCGAAATAAATGTTGGGCAAACCTCATTTCCTTCAGCACCCTTGCTTTGAGAACAAAGAACCTGGCGAATATAATCTCCGGTAAGGTCCCTCGATAGGAGTTAAAAGTAATTTCTGAGAGATGCAGATCTAGGCATTCAATGTGATTGTTATATTGATTCACATTATCCACCACTGGGACTAATCTTATCTGCAAAAGAAGAAAACATGTTAGTGCCTACATGCAGTTTTGAAAATTACTACAAGCCTAGCTATTTGGTTTGCAGGATTTGTAAAATGCACTAACATGCCATCTTGATCTGACGGGATTAACATGGGTATTTGATTACATTCTAGAAAAATGTAGCCTTCTTCACAAGAGGTTGGAGTGGATGAAAAGTTACCTAAGAAAACTAGTACAGATGAATCGAAAGGAGAAATGCTTATTGATTGTAACCATATGGATCAAGCAACCAATATGGGGGGGCATGTATGTACTGAAATTCTCCAAAAGAACCTTCAGAAATCGTAGTACATTGTCATTGTAAACTTGGAAAAAGGTGTCACAAATTGGACTCCCTTATGGTTAACATTTAACAGGAACGGAACATCACCTCGATATATAGCTTCTCCAGGCACGAAAAGCATCTCAGGAAACTGACAACTTGCTCTAGGTCGGGCCCGATAGATTCTAGTGCCAAGACCTTCACTGTGCGCAGTTTCGGGCTCAAGCTTGTCGAAATCATTTTCTGAATGACAAACGAACAAACATCTTCAAAATTAGAAATCATGTTAATTTGTAGAAGGAGAGGTAGAAGGCGGCTGTTGTACCTGAACAGGTGTGGATCCAATAACAAGTTTGGAGTATTTGTTAGACGAGTAGCCCACCACTGTCAATTTTGGCGCATAAATGACATTGATTCTTGTTGGACCTTCTTGATCAACTACAAGTAATCTCTCAAGTGCAGGTGTGTCCTGGATGAGCATACCGTGGTGCACCTTTTGTGATGTCTTCCTGCCGCACCAACAACACACCTAAATAGTCAGGAGAGTCATGGAGGTGATGTGGAAGGTACTCAACCCATTGATCGCCTGAAGATGAAGGTACTCGAGTGCATTACAGCCATGGAGTAGGCGCTCCATGTCACCCTTTGAGAGGCAGACAACGATGAGCTCGAGGTGCTTTAGTCATGGTAGAATAAGAGCGGGCGCATCATTAAGAGGCGGGAAATGGCAGTTCCTGAACTTGGCGACACGCGACATGGGCGTGAGGCAGAGCGCGGATGTTGGCAGTGACCGCATATTCCCATCATCAAAAGTGACCTCCTCGAGCTGATCTAGGGCGGGGGATCGGACCAGTCATCAAGCTTGGCTCGGTCCTTGCCATTGGAACGAAACTTTCCCATTCTAAGGCCTTTGGTTGGGCCAAGGTGAATGCCGAGGATCTTGGAGAACGCATCCAAGCTTTTGTGATAGCCATGGAAGAGCTCGTGGGTCTTGATGAGGTCGAGAGGGCTGGAGTTCCATAGGGGGCGCCACCGCCGGGAAAGGAGGGTTGTCCGTGCCCCATATTTGCTTGGGGGGAGGGAGGTGATGACTCTCAACATATCATCGGGGAGGCTGCTGATTAAGTATAGGCTTGCTAGAGTTGCTTGCGGTTCTAGCTAGCCCCACCTCCGCTTGTTGGCAGCCCCGTTCTCCACCCCCGGAGTCTCCTTGTCAGCGGCGCTTTCTGATAGAAATGGGAGTACAGGGAATATTAGTAAAAATAAGGCAATAGAAAAGTGTATTGGCAACTAGAAGTTATTAGGTAGGAATATAGTAAGATAAGGGAATAGCAATTGGTTGCTTAAATACTACACAATTCATTTGACATTGCTGGGTAAGTCAACATATGCAGATAGTTGAAAAGAAAACTTACTTCGAACAAAGTCTGGACGGATGATTTTGTCGGGGAAGTTAGCATATATCTCATGACCAGGCCCTTCTATGTGCAGTGCAATTTTAGTGCCAGCTTTCAGTACATAACTTTGCAATTTCATTCCAAAAGCCAGTGCCAAAATAGGAGTCACCACGTTCATCAAGTATTACAGTAGCAACAATTGTAAATCCATGGTTTGTGCGCAGTATGACATTCGTGGAGCCTTGATGTATGTAAAGGGAAAAATTGTCAACTACATAAGCTGTTGCATAGCGAGGGATGTCCTGCAGAAAATGGTAGGGTTGTTAAAGAAAATATGGTAACATGCAAATATGGGACCAAATTGAAAGAACTGTACATCAGTTGAAATTGAAGGACAAAATTCTATAATTAAACAAATAGGGTAAACATGATTTCATGGAAATATGAGAGTAATCGAAAGAACAATATATCATTAATTTGCCTAATATAGAAAGAAGAGGGGAAAAATCCCCTTTGACGTATATGGTGCATGTGTCACCTTTTATCCAAATGTAGCAATATTTAGACTATGTTCAGGAAAGTAGGCCATGCCAACAAATTTAGGGTGAGATTGAACATACCGCGCGCGTCCTCAAGTTATCTGGTACGATGAGATGGAATCTCTGGCTGCGGTCGCCAAGTCCTGAAGTATCGGCGCACTGTACATTCTATGAATGAAAGAAAACCCTCAAATCAGCTCGAATAAAAATGAATTCATGGCGATTTCCGCCGGGTGATTAAAGGAGGCAGATGAACTGGGATAAAGATGAGATAATATCTCGTTAAGTTAGTTACCTTGTCGTCCATGAGAAAGAACCCTCAGTACGACAGACTCCCCAACTGAGCAGAGCTGGGTCGACCGCGAGCAGCGTCAAGAAAGTCGATGGCGATAGGCGGTGGCAAGCGGAAGTGGCGTAATGCGGTGGGCTTTGCCGGCGGCCTGGCGGCGGCAGCATGCGTCGAGCTAAGTGTTTACCGTTGTGATAGGAGGTGCCATGGCATTGATGCGCAGGAGCTTGTGCATGTGTGAATGGGGAACATATCGGAGGGGCTGAGGTGGATGGCGGGCGGGGTGAGGGTTTTTGTGACGTGGGGATGGTGAGGGTTTTCTTTTTTCTTTTTTGAATTGGGTGATGAGGGTTTTCTGTCCTACAAAGAATTTTGGGGGCGACGGTTTGCTAGAGCGAACCGTGTGTGATTGACGTAGCAGGAAAAATGATAGTCATTGCACACGGTTCCAATTTTGGGAACCGTGTGTGATTGATGTACTACCTCCGTCCTGGTTTATTGGTCCCCCGTTGTAATTTTTACCAAAATTTGGTGAAATATTTAACATACTCAGACATAGATAATAAGCATACACGTACATAAGCATAGTTCAACCATAAGTACATAGTTCAACCGTCATTAAGCATACTCAAGCATACATAGTTTGATCCATCTCACATCTCATCTCACATGCGGCCGGCATGATCCTGAAGCTTCTCCAGGTACTCGGCGTACGCGCCGTGCACCACCCTGTGAGAATACTTCTGCTTGCAGGAGCCAACGCACGTCCTCTTGCATGCGCAAGAACACTTAGATACGGGTCATGAATCTTGTGGTTGCAAAATGGGCATCCATAGCCGTCGTTCCAGGTCCTAATATATATGCCTATTATGCATTCCCACATAAAGCTCCCTCAGGATTTGCCTCTTGTACCCCCTATGGGGTTCTTCATCCTCGTTGTCCACATCGTCAGACTATACCTATACATATAGTAAAACAAATTTGGCATCAAATCACTGATTACATGCTGTAAAGTAGGAGTAAGAATTTATGGCTATTTATTTATACATATTCAGAGACTATGGTTTGATTTTTAAGCATAGTCGTCTATGTACAGACCAATCTTGAAGAAAATAATGGCACAAACATATGTAGGTCATTCAAAATCAATTGTCAAGTCTTGGCTAAGAATTATTAGCACGAACACTAACCCTAGTCGGATTACTAGTAGAAATCATTCGGACAAATGAAACAACTAATCACTTATCACCTGTACCATTCAAACAATCAATACACTACACGGATCTAACGAAACTTACTCAAATTTCATGGATTGGGAGAACATAACCACGGGAGTTCTATTCCAAAAAGGGGGAGGCAGGAGTAACCAGAGAAACCCTATGATCTATTTGACACATAAATGGGTATAGATGACTAACCAGCTGTCCGTCGTCGTCGGAGTCGTCGCCGTAGTTGTTGCCAGAGTGGTCGTCGGAGTCGGTGTGGAACTCCACCTCTGGCTGTGGAAGCTCGACGCCGTCGACGATGTCAGGGTGCAGCGATAACTCGTTGGCGGTGACGGCAACCTCTGTCTCCATCTCCATGCAGTGCTCCGGTGCTTTAGCAGCCCAGGCATCGCCACTCCCTCCGATGGGGCGCTTCGGCGGCATCCTCATACACTGACAGCTTTGAGGACTGAGAGCGGCATTGAGGTTGCAAGCGGAGATAGAGGATTGTGTGTGCGTAGCGAGGATGGGGGGTGCGGCCGCTCGGGCGCACCATTAAGATGGAGTAGTGGGAGAGAGGCGGGCGGCGGTCAAACCGATGGCTCGCCTTCCAGTGAGCCTGCGCACCGGACTGCTGGCATGCCTACCAAAGTTTCACACAGCTACTCGCACACATCCCGATGACACTGTGCAGTGAGCACGCCTCCGTCATTTCACACACCTACACGCACGCCTCCCCGTCTGCTTGCGCGGCGGACTGCTCACATGCGTCCCGTCAACTCACGCCTGCTCACACGCCACACGGGTCGCGCGGTGGCACGTATATTGTTTTTCTGTTTGGATGATTAATTCTGCCGCTTTATTGCTTAACCGAAGCATGGCACGTATCCATTGTTGGTCTAACACTCATGGTTTGAATAAATAACCCGTTTGGGATATTGGTTCCCAATTATTAATAATTTCCTGTCTGTAATTAGATAAAGATTACATCAAAATTGGTCTCAAATTTGACCCAAAAAAGTACAATGCCACTTTGTATTGGTGTCCATATGACAACACAATAAGTTTCATGAACTTCAAATAAGTTTTGGATGTACTGGAATTTAAAAATCAAGATTCTCAATGTTTGAAATTTGTTGCATGGGGAGTAAACATGCACCCAGTGAGACACATGTGTTTTTGCAATCCATTTAGGTGCACTGTCACGTGTGCATGTAGCTCAGATTTGATTTTTGCACATTATACCCATAGAAAATCAATCAATCAATGTACTAAAACGTCTTAATGATCTCTGTGAATTTTTTGAAATTAAAACGTCCCTCCTTTGGTAACATGTATGTTCACCATGGGATAATTAATTTAACATGCATCGTAGTTGCAGTGGATTCGCGGTGTGTGTGTGGGTGTGTGCGTCTGGGTTGGCGGGTGGCTCGCAGTACAGTACGAGTTGTGAGCCACCATGTGGGTTGGCCGTTTTGTTAGGCAGGCTGCTGCCACATCAAAGTCATGAAATCGTTAGTTAAAACATTAGACAACCCTTTCATACATAAATGTTTTGTCCACATGCAGTCGATGGTTGTCCTGCACGACACTCGATACTCGCGTGTGCCGCTTTTTGTGGGCCCACAAGGTCGTCGTCCATCACTTTGACGAACAGCCGACAATGAGGTTAATTTAACCAGCAAGGTATAATATTTTTTGTTTGTGTTATGGTGGTATATAGTATGCGTCGAAGAGGTGGGAGGGGCTAGCATATATACTATACGTATGCGTCCGTGAACAAGTACACCTCACTTAGTGTCGAATTTTTGGTTACCGATACACGTGCCACATAAAAATTGTGAAATTGGTTATTCAAACATCACACAACACCTTTTTGGGCCACATGCATATATATCCTAGCTAGGACACTCATGTGTGACGCTTCCATCTGTGGGCCCACGAGGCCATCGTCGATGCATGCATGCATGCATCACTTTGACCTACATCGGGAGAGGTTAATTAATCCAACCATCGATGAGGATTCTTTTGGGTTGTACTTGTACATATATTATGGCAGGAGCATATAGTATGCGGTGAAGAGGGGGGAAGGGGACCATCATATGTAGTACGCTTGATATGAACCTCGCTCTGTGTGGGTGCATGGTTTATGGTTTTTGAGGCATGTGGCACTTCAAAGTTGTCCATTTTGGGTATTCAACATATATATGTTTGGCCCACATGCAAGGCGGTGGTGGTTGTCCTCTCACACCCACTTAAGCGGTTATCAGTGATATCGATGCTTTCCATGTGTGGGCCCGCTTGGTCCATCGGTTCTTTTTGCCTGACAACAAGAGAGGTTAATTTGACTTAGGAGGGGATTATTATTTTTGCTTTGGGATGACATGCATGATAAACTTTGAGCACACACATATGCATGTGTACGCATGAATCCCTCCCATCGAGTCGAAGTGGCTAGTACAACGACACCATCATGAACCGATCTCGCTCTGCGTGGGGAGCTAGTGTATGATTTTTTACACACGCGCCAGATCAATGTTGTGTATTCAAACATGCATGCATGCATCACCTCCATACATATGCATGTAGTGGTTGCCTTCGAACGATACACTCCCTCACGTGGTTATCTGCGACAAGCCTATATATTCGTCGGCCCGTGTGGACATCCATGATCACCTTGACCAACAACAAGATAGGTTACCATGGCAGATTCTTCATTTGGTTAGTGTTATCGTAGTATAGGTCATGGTGAGATTCAAACCTAATTAATTTTGAGCGCATATACTATGCACGCACGCATGCATATATGAATCCCCATCGTTGGCTTGAAGTGTGGTGTAACATACATATGCATCGTCAACCTAACCCTCACTCAGTGTGGGGATTTCTACTTCGAAATCACGGTGCCACATCAAAATTGTTCATTGTTACTCAAAAACACACCTATCCATACATATGTTTGGGCCACACGCATGCAGTGGTTGTCTTCGGGGACTAGCTACTCGCGTGATTATTGGCGAGCTAGCCCATCTCTGGGGTCGCATGGACGGCCTTCACTTTGACCAACAACAAGAGAGAGGTTGTACGACCAAGGTGGATTATTCTTGGTCCGTTTTACGATCCATCTTGGTGAGATATATGCCTCTATGGCCCGCTGACTGAAAGTGTGTGTGTGTGGGGGTGCTACATCGCACTTTGCTAGGTGAACCTCGGTTGGGGGGCATGCATTCATAG